>NW_020799564.1:0-25707 GCF_003590095.1 Trichoplusia ni
AACCCAGCTCCTAGAGTGGGCTTTTATTTAATGTTGCACATTTCCATATTTTTAGACAAATAGTACACACATGGGCTACATTGGGTTTATTTTTTGCTGCAATCCATATTCCTAATTGAAACAATATTATGGAAAACAAATAGGTGGTTCAACTCTTACCTGCCCATGTCTCAATTTGATGTTATCTAACATTTTGCAATCTAATAAATCTTGTTCTGCCGTTTGAAGGTAAAATATTAGGCTGGGGGGGGGAGATTATTTTACTTGACTTCCCTTTATCTAGTCTACATTGTAAGTTTTTGATTGAAGAGGATTGTCAAATTGTTTTAAATTTACTTTTTATTATTTTAACATATTTCTTATAACATCTTCCTTAAATCCATCACCCTGCATCCATCATCCAACATCCATCATCCAACATCCATCATACTGCATCCATCATCCTGCATCCATCATCCTGCATCCATCATCCTGCATCCATCATCCTGCATCCATCATCCAATATCCATCATCCAACATCCATCATCCTGCATCCATCATCCAACATCCATCATCCAACATCCAACATCCTGCATCCATCATCCTGCATCCATCATCCAACATCCATCATCCTGCATCCATCGTCCTACATCCATCGTCCAACATCCAACATCCATCGTCCAACATCCATCAACCAACATCCATCATCCAACATCTATCATCCTGCATCCATCATCCATCATCCAACATCCATCATCCTGCATCCATCATCCTGCATCCATCATCCTGCATCCATCATCCTGCATCCATCGTCCTGCATCCACCAACCTGCATCCATCATCCTGCATCCATCGTCCTACATCCATCGTCCAACATCCATCATCCAACATCTATCATCCTGCATCCAGCATCCATCGTCCTACATCCATCGTCCAACATCCATCATCCAACATCCATCAACCATCATCCATCATCCAACATCTATCATCCTGCATCCAGCATCCATCGTCCTACATCCATCATCCAACATCCACTGGTATTCTACTTGAGAAGACAGTGCAGCGATTTGCCTGTGGGTCTTGAGAAAATGTACACAAGTCTTCATAATAAAATATGTTTTAAGTGTACCACTTGTTACAGATTTTGATTCTTTGTTCTGCTATGTCATATGTATAGTATTGTTTTCAGTTTCTGGCGGCGACATACCCCAACAAGTGTGGGTGGTGTGTGGACTGGTATGATGAGCTGTATCTGTTGTTCGACGGCTGCCTGCAGTACTACTACCTCAAACATTATGGTGAGTCACCTGTAGTTACCCAAGACTAGTAGACAAAACTATGAGACAGAGCTAATCAAGTTTTTTATACAAATTTCAGCTGCTTCGTTCTCTGAAAGCTTCTACGGTCTGTTGCGTGTGCCCGTCTCCAGCTCCAGTGAGTTCAGCAGCGGGCAGCAGCTGCCGCTGCACTTGGAGAAGGCCTCGCTGGCGCTGCTGGTGCTGTTGCCCTACATCAGGGATAAGGTCGAGAAGGTTGTGGACCGGTGGAGAGAGGACAACGAGGAAGGCAGGTTGGGAAAGGTAAACCAAAATCCAAGGTGTTTTGGTTTATAATATAGGTGTTGGTAATTGCGATTGGCGTCATATTTAAAGGTACATGGCACTTATTCATTTTTTTTTGTACCATATTTCTGCGTGGTCAATAAATGTCATCATAATCAGTCTAGTCTTTTCTCAACTATGTTGGGTCGGCTTCTAGCCTAATTGGAAGCAGCTAAGTACTAGTGCTAATGAAGTATGAACAACAGCTGGACCCACATTTGATGTGCCTTCCGAAACAAGATGGAACTCGTATAACATAGATGGTCACCCACGGACCTTAGTTAGCTTAGCCTGTGATTGATCAATTTGTGCGATTACATCGTAGCCATCATACAGTACATCATATGTAATGCCTGTATGGTGTGTTGTGTCAGTCTCGTGCAGACCGCGCCCGCCGCGTGGCGGTCCACTCGTACGCGGTAGTCCACACGGCTTCGGCGTGCGCGCGGCTGCTGGTGCTGGCGCGCTACGCGTGCGGCGCGCGCTGCGCCACGCCCGCGCTGGCCGCGCTGCGCCTCGCGCTGCGGGACGCGCCGCCGCGGGAGGACGCCGGCGGCTGGGGGGATACCCTCAGGCATGCCGTCACCGGGGACATCGGGTGCGTGTGTATACATACTGAATGTTCTGTGTTCATAGTGGTTTTAGGTTTACGCGAATGTTAGACATTGAAATAAAACTACTTTTACGGATTTTATCGCGGCATGCCTGTGACCATGATACCTGCAAAGGTAACGTCGGGAACTAAAATCTAAAATTAAACCGCGATAAAATCCGTAAAAGTAGTTTCATTTCAATGCTCTGTGTTCATTTTAAACTTGGTACCCGTTAAGTAAAATTGGCACGCGAAATGTTTGCAAAAAGAGAACAGTCAACGCCGATCATCCATTTTCGCGTATAGTGGACAAGAGAGTTCAACCTCTTTCATATATTGCCTAATGCACACGAATCTTTATCAGAACGCGACCTACTTTTATTTTTTTATTCTTTAAAAAACGACTGCCAGATTATGGATTTTAATCTTTGTATCGCGGGGGATTTCACAAACATACAAATCACGTGCAAAAAGACACTCAGACTCAGAAGCATACGTGAATCACACATATGCTTGTCCTACAAGGTAATCGAAACCGCGTCTCGACTCGACTCGGGTATTTCCCGTGATGACCTATCCGTTCCTTATTTGTAATGGGTTAGGGTATGTTTGTCGGTGCTACAGGTCCGCAGTGTCGTCGCTGCCCGCGCTGGGCTCGCTGGCGCTGCGCGGCGCGGAGTGGGGCGCCTTCTGCGTGCAGCTGCTGCGCTGGTGGAGCGCGAGGGCAGACCACCAGCAGGCCTTGCCCACGCCGCCGCCGCCCAAGGTACACACTACACACTTGTAGTGAAACAAAAGTGTTACGTCCTTCCAAAAATCATATATACTAATATCTTCCTTTCCTTTTATATCAGCGTGAAGATCAAGCGCTGCGTTGGAAAAACAAGTGTCCTTTATGCCTTCAATCATGGAAGATACCTACAGTACTGCCTGTGTCTGGGTAAGCATTCTTTATTAATATTAAAATTACATAACTTCAATACTCTTTCATTCTAATTGTCACTTATCTCCTCGTAGCTACATATTCTGCTACATCTGTATCTCGCGTCACGTCCGCGCGCACTCGTCGTGTCCCGTCACGCGCTGTCCCGCCGCCGAGACCTCGCTCGTCAGGCTCTACATCGACTAGCACAACTAACTATGTAGTAACGAGTGTCAAGAAACGTAGGAACTGAATATATTATCAACATAATGTATTGTGGATTTAGCTCAAGCGCACAATGAAGGTACCTAACTAAAACGATTATTGTAAAATCGAAAAACATAGTCAATATCTGGTGCAACGTCAATACTCGACTGTTTGTCTCTATTAGCCTAATTAATTAAACGATTTAGATGTAATCGAGTAGATATTCTAATCGACTAATAGGTCATTTAGTCGATTTTATAAAGCAAAAAAAATCGCAGTTCTTTTTAAGCCGATAGCTTGTAATGAACACAAAGAACTGCGATTTATTGTTTAGTGAATTGTTCATAAAAAATAACTAAATATTACATATTAGACATGACATGTGTTGGTCGAGACTTTTGAAGACTGGTAACATACCCAGTTATTTGGAATAACATTTTACTGTTTCGTTACTAAATTAAAATCTACGAGAATTAGCTTGTTAGTGTTTTACCATAAGGAGCTCTGAGGGTCCTTACCCTCAGAGCTCCTTATGGTAAAACACATACAAACACACTTAAACACAGCATAAGGTGCAAGTTAAGTCGTGTTTAGGGATATAGAAAACGTAGAGTATAAGACATGAATTCCTCTTGAATCGCGTATGGGTAGGTTAGTTATAATAGTTAGCTTCGCTGGTAAAGAGTCGCTGGTTCGAGTTCTGACTGAAGTTTTGAATTTTCAATTCTATTACATTGTATTTAAGTAAAAAATAATTATAAATGTTGCCATATTTTTAACTAGCCACAGCCTGCAGTGTTACCCACTGCTTGTTATATACATTGATGCTTGCTCATACTCTAAGAAGGCTACATTCCTCAGGATAAAAAGAATCTTTATGTATCTTGTATTATCCTATCTTGTCTTTGTTAGCTACATCCAAAATTTTATCACAATTGGTTCAGCCTTAGAAGCATGACCACCGCACACAGTCACAAACAAAGGCCTTTAAAATATAAGTGTGATGATGACAAATTTTGATTTAACAGTAGCTCAATTGACTTAATTATAATAATTTATTTGTATATATTGATGTTTTTATATCACGCGACCAATAGGATGATGTTGTGAGAAAAATGTTTTATAAATTAAAATTTGTGTTATGGTCATTAATGGTTGTGGAAGTTTTAGATATGAGAAGTTGCTTTGGAATTTAAAGACTGTTTCAATATGAAATGGATAATGGTGATGTAGTATACTTGCCTCTGTAACCAAGTGGCATCAGTACAATGATTTATGTCAATAGATGACACGATGACAGGTCAAAGTCACGTGATCTATCAAAGCGAAATGTCATTACTTATTGATTAGCGATTGTAGATGGGTTACTTGGCCAAAGTGGCACAATACAGGTAGAGATAATTGTGAAGTTAAGTTTTTAAATAGTTGTAGGTATTCGAGGGATGGTATTAATATGTCTGATGTTAACCTGTAGTATTACGTATCTGTACAGTTAAGATATACTCCTTCGGTACTTGAATAAACACTTTATGACATCTACTTAAAGTTTATATTCACGTCTTTAGTAAAATCGTGTGAAATGTTAAGTTTATTATTATATTTGCTCGCTAAAAGAAGTTGGTGATGAAATGGTGACTTATGTATCATGTTATTGTTTGTAATAAAACAAATATTAAATTATAAATGTATTTTATTCTTATTCCATCATATTTACATTTACCTGTATTTGTATTGCCCACAGAAACAATATACCCAATACTAATTGGATTGACATGGCAACATTTGAACTTTTCCAGTACAATATATAAAACTACAAATATCTAAATAATTTATACTTTACATTTATTTACAAAAATATATATTTTAACATTTAATTATTAAAAGTTCTTTTTGTAAGTAAAAAATGTATGAAATTGCAAAACATGATATAAGTGAAGTACACTTGTAGCAATACTGTCAAACTTTGTAGTTTTATGTCAGTTTATATACAATAAGCGTGCATTGAGAAGCAGTTGTTATGTTATATGTGTTCCTGTCGCCCCCGGGATATGACAGAGGCATTGTATGAAACAATGCTCCTGAAACATGCAGGGAACGAAAGAAAAACGTACAACACACCAAATGCTTCTCAACGCGAGCTTAGTGCAGCGTTACTGACAACGTTGTGATAACATATTAACTATAGCAACATATTAACGAACATTATTTGAAGAAACAATGACTTGAAAAATATATTTCATTGATTAATGTTATATTTCATGTCTACTTACCTAAAATAAATATCAATCAAAAATATTTACTTCAATAAAATCCGTACAGAATATACAAAATTGGCAACACTATCTTCCTTAATTAAGCTGGGCACCCGTTACAAGTACTGCACGTCGGTAGTGGCGACCCCGTGCAGGTAGTGGTGGGAGAGCTGGCGCCCGCGCGCGTCCGCCAGCACCAGGCGCCCGCTGCCGCCGCGGTGCAGCACCGGCGCGGGCGGGGAGCCCGCCGACACCGCCGCGCCCGGCAGCGACAGCGTGTAGGCGCGGACCTCCTCGCGCGACGGGAACCAGCGGTCGCCGTACACGGCCGCGCCCTCGGGGGGGTCCAGGACCTTCCACGGCTGGGAGGTCTCGAAGTAACCGCCTTCACCCTGAGATAAGGGAGGGTATTTGTAGACTAGTCACCCGTTGGTAGTGTTTTTTCTATTCATACGTGTTTTAAATATTCTGCTAGGTAAAACGATAAGTTGCGACCGGCAGTGTGCATAGGCTTGCATCGAAATTAAAGTTTGTCTTTATAAATTGAAATTTCTCTATTTGTAGAGAGAAGACATTAAGGTTATTTAACAATATCAGTTTAGTTTTGGTTTGTCGTCAAAGTGACCTCACCTCGAAGGTAGAGACAGCGTAGTGGTTCCCCTTCCTGGCGGTGACGACGGAGACGAGGTCGCCATCCTTGTTGACGATGGGCGTGCCGGCCAGGAACCTGTTACTGGACTCGAAGGTCGGGGCGCTGCGCCACTGAGCCAGCACACCGTCACTCGACACCAGCAGGATGCGCTTACTGCGGTTGATGAATACCTACAACAAAATACGGCACTTACAAACTGTAGTAGTTAATATACATGTGTGGCAGGCTGAAATAACAGCCCTTACAGAACCTCCAAAACAGAAAACTCTTATTTCCAAAGGTGTTGAGTACATCCCGTATGCCCGTATCTTCATGGAATCGAAATCAAAGGTTTTAATTTCAAGAAGGCCGTTTTCCAGGACCTTTCAAAACGTTAGCATAATGACTCCAGTTGCGCGGTTCTAAAGTGTCATTCATATGGAGCCGGCAAGAAACTATAAGTTACGTTAAGAATACAAAGCGCGTCTTACCTTCTCGGCAGTGTTCTCGTCGATCCTGACGTAGACGAGCTCGTCGAGCGGCGCCAGCACCTGCTCCGTGAACACGTCGCAGTAGTGGTGCGTCTTGTTCGCGAACTCCGCCACCTGCAACACCAACACATACTTAGTCGGAATGTGGAGAAGCCTTCTGACTATTGTGATCCTAAGCTATAGGGATGATGACAACATTTTTACCAGTGTCCGTCTTGTAGTTTATTGTATAATAATGGAGACGTAGTATTTTATTTGTCCCGCAAACATAAATTTCCAAATTACAGTGAATGAAACTGACGCGTGTCGACACGATTGAGTTACCATATCGTTACGTCACAAGCCAGCTCCTAAACTTTAAAGATTTATTTGTCAATTTTAGGTTTTCATAAAAAGGAAAATACGTGTCTAATATTTTTCATTTATCTATCTGAGGGACTCATTAGATTTTTTTCTTTTTATATCCAGTCACCATCCCTATTATTTTTCTTCGTCTCTGTGCATGTGACTTGAATTTCCTGGAAACCCACCGCGATACCTAGACCGGAAGATAGAAATATCGAACATTTGCCTCTTCCTCTGTTCAGAGTGATTGACTTAGATATCAAAATCTCACTTCAGGATTGGAAATTGCAAAAAAGAAGTGAGCATAACCGGAATGTTTCCTCTTACTTTTGCACGTGTTCATTATAAAAAGAAAAATATTTGGAACTGGACTGTCTCCTTAAAATGAAGATACAAAGATGCCGAATTACAAATACATCTGCCTCTCTCTGTCACCCACCTGTTCTGGTGTGCAGCAGTGGATGGGCACAGTGGTACCGAAGCTAGCGAACCTCTTGCCGTCTCGCTCATGCAGCTCGGCGGGGATGGAGAAGTTCTCCACCAGGCCCTTGTTGCTCTCGTTCAGGACTGTACGACCCATTATGTATCTCTGTAACAAGTGGTTACCAACTATAAGCTGATGTTTTTCGACCCAGTCTATTTTTTTTTAATAGGCGTAACACCGGTTTCTCTTTTCGTCCTGGTTATCCTTAATCACGATAATTCCGTTTAATCCGGATTCCTTACGAATTTAAGATAGAGATTAATTTAATTGAAAGTTAAATTAGTTAGTATGTTTTGCTAAATATATCTATATCGCAACGAGACAGATTTCGTGGCATACAAGTTTTTTGTATGCCACGAAATCTATGGCTAAGCTATAGGTTATCACAAGTAAATTCAAGAAATACTCTTCTATTTCTCCATCATAAACTCGTTCTTCTCTGATTTGCCTTTCGGCATATCGGTGACGCTGAATTGAAAGTCCATTCTCAGCCATTCTGTCTCTAAAGACCCCATGACCTGAACCTGTCTGTAACCATGTTATTATACGATAGGACTATCATTGTGGCGTCTTGTTTGTTTGTTTGTAATCAGATCAGCGCCGCACCTTCCGATAACCGATTATAATATAATGTATCACACATCTTACTGATTTGTATAAGTACACCTTTATCAAATTAATTCGTTACTTTATCTCTTTCTAGAAAGTTGAATGACACGACTTTTAAGTAAAAAATAATTTCTCCGTATTATATGAATATTACTTAAGTTCACGTATTTTAGGTAAGGAACCCCTATCTCCTTTAGAGTAGAAAATAGTGTGGTGCTTAGACAAAAATTGGCCAGTTTTAGAATATGTAAAACATAGTAAAAACAATTTAATGCAAATACTAATACAATGTAGAATAGGTCACGAGACCTTGCATAAAGACCAAAAAGGTTAGGACATTCTACGCCAATGATAGGCCATAATATAAAGGTCACTGGGGTCACATAAAGGCATAGTTCGTATATTAACTGACATAATTATGTGAGTAGTTAACCAACACCTGCACCATTGAACCGGTGTATTACGTCAAGTTACAAACATAGCTTCTACAATAATTTATGAATCACAGAATAGTGACTAAGCAGGCAGAAGAATTAGTGAAAGATGTTTATATTTCTCCCTGGCTGATTAAGAATAATTACTTAAACACATGAAACTAATTGGCATAAGGAAAATGCCCTCAATTAAAATAACAAATGAATAAACTTTTTCCAAGAAATAACTAAGGAACCCAATAACAATCTAAGCCAATACAATTAAGTCAAACACCTACAAAACTAATAAAACAACTGCATAATGAATTAACTTGAAGAAAACTCCTATTAGATTCGGAATTCTAATGCAGGGCTATCAAAAAAATCGTTTTTTTTCTCTTACTCCTTAAAACAGGCTTTTGTATAAAATATTCTAAAACTAGATCACACGACTCGTAAACTTAGCATTACATACTGTTTTCTATCGGTGCCACTGCCTGCAGTTCATTATTATGATAATGGTGTTAATAACACATACCTATTGTTCCCGGCGCGGCGCACGACTGCGACTCTAACATGTACTAGCGTCTTATTGATAACGCTATCACAAGATAGCAGATACCAAAATCATAAAGTTTACGAAATTCACTTTTATTATGACTAGTTTCGGTCGAGACGGGGATAAGATAGAGCTAGTGGAGTGACTAGGAGGCCTGATAACTAAGAAGACTTATTAAAGTTATAAGGATCTAGGTGGATTGAACTTTTTGGAAAACCTAGTTAAGGGAAAACGGGGGACTTTTCTGTGACAAAAATCATATTATTATATAAGAATTTAATGATAACACGATTGGACAAAACTTCTTCCCTTAAATAGAAGGGATATAATATACCAACCTACAGGATAGACGAAAGAGAGGCGCTCCCGAAATTTCGACAAGAATAAAAAATTAAACTAACATACGCATAGAACACGACAGACATCTGCAGCGAGATGAAACTTAAACGCAATAAGAATATTCTATATTATTCAAAAATGTTTCAAATGAATTGTTCGCATACCTATGTAAATAACCCAGTTGAGAGGAAGACAAAAATGCATAAACAAAGATAACAATAGGTACTTATACTCTTTGCGCTGTAGCATGGTGCGGGTGACAGTTACCTGTATGACGTTGACATCTGTCAATACCACATGACTAGGGATGTGACCTTATGCAATTCATTTTTATCGCTAACGATACTCGCGGCATAAACCTAGTTCTCTTTAAATATTGTTATGAAAATTAGTGTGTTATTCAGTTCTGCAGTGTAACTACATGTATAAACTTGTCAATATAAATGTTTTAAGGCTACATAATTATCTTTGTTCTTATATAAAATAATGAAAATCGGGTTTGTTTTTTTTCGTGACAACATTTTTGCTCTATGGCGCGGCGGCCATTTTGTTTACTCCTCCGATGCTGTGAGTACGAATACGAGTGCTAGCGCCTTGACACGTATTACGATTTCATTATTTGTTTTCATTTTTGTTAAATTGTTATTTGTTATAAGTTTGTTAAGTTTGTTGTTTTATTTGTTAAAGTTTGTTGGTTGAATTTGTTGTTATTACTATGCCTAAGCATACAAAAAAAAAAACAGTTTTGGGTAGTCAGGCCAGGGAGCTTGTTGTTCGCCTCCGAGACTACTTTGAAAGAGAACAACAAAATAATGGACCGTTGTTACCATTGAATCGAATTGTAGAACGAGTAACCGAAGCTCTTGATATTGGCCGCAATACTGTTTCGCGTATAACACGTGAGAAAATCGGCCAAGATGGGATGTCTGAAAATAAATTATCGACACCCAACAAAAAGCGGACCAAGGTGAAGCCAATCACAGATTTAGATGATTTTACTAGGGTTGCTATTAGAAATCATATTTATGATTATTATAGAAGAATGGAGCTACCCACATTGCTCAAGCTTCTAAAATCATTAAAAGAAGTTGACTTGTTCAAAGGAGGTATTACTTCGTTGCGGCAAGTTATAAAAGATATTGGCTTTGTTTACAAAAAAGTTAACAAAAGGAAGATTATCATGGAGAGGACTGACATTGCCCTAGCAAGATGTACATTTTTAAGGAAGGCTAAAAACATAAGTGATTGGAGCAAAGTTGTCTTTTTGGATGAAACGTGGCTAAACGCCAACCACACAGTGGCTAAAAGTTGGACCGACGATACGGCACAATCGAGTACCAAAGTACCGGAGGGCAAAGGCGAACGCCTTATTATTTGTCACGCAGGTACAGCAAGTGGATTCGTCCCTAATTGTTTGCTGGCTTTTAAGTCAAAAAAAACTACGGAGTATCATGAGGAGATGAACTACGAAAAAATTAAAGATTGGTTCATAGGTCTATTAAATAATTTAAAAGAGCCTATGACCATAATAATGGACAACGCACCCTACCATTCGGTACAAGTTAATAAACCCCCAAACCAATCCAACCGCAAAAGCGAGTTGGTGAAGTGGCTGAGTGAAAACGGAGTTACAGCGGATATAAAAATGTTAAAGACGGAGCTTATTGCCTTAATCCGGCGTCATAAGCCACCAACTCCTACCTATGCTCTGGACGAGATAGCAAAAGAAAAAGGCCACCAGGTCCTTCGACTACCACCCTACCATTGCCAGTATAATGCTATTGAGCTGATTTGGGCTCAAATAAAAGGTATGCTTTTAATTTCAATTCCCATTTTGAAGCTTTATAAACAAAACAGCTTTCCGATCGTAGCATGTAGTTTAAAAACATTACCAGATACTAGATTAGACGTATTTCAAGAGTAATTTTTTGTATTACTTACTTATGAAATAAATGATTATTTGATTGAATTGAAATACTTTTTTTCATAAGTTCGTTTATTTTTAGGTCACGCCGCAAGAAATAATACTTCGCCGCCCTTTACGGCAAATAAGATGTTGGCCCTATTACAAGAGGCCATCAACAATGTTCATCCTGAAGACTGGTCGAAGGTCGTGAATAAAACAAAAAGGGATATTATGTCTGATTGGGATCGTGACATACATATTGACAACATAATTGAGTCTTCGTTAATAATATCCGTCACAGATTCAGATGATGAATTGAGTGAGAATTCAGATGTTACTGACTCTGACATGAGTTTAGACGAATAAAATGTATTTTTTCTCTGCAACCATGCCCTATAAATGTTCTGTTGTATAATTATAGACCTTTTAACAACAAAAATTGATATACGCTCAATATACGTTTTTTATTATAAAAAATATCGACTATCCATCGTAGCAGTACCTTCCATCACTAAATACGTCTATGGCGTTACGTTATACGCATAACACTTTGCTTAATTTTTCATTCAATTTGATTTTATTTATTTTATTTGTAGACTAGAACATTCTGGTTGGGTTTAATTTAATTTACTACAGTTATTAATGATTTAATATATTGCGAATGTGGTACAGCTGAAATACTTAGTCATAATTTGTAAATCGCGGCAACTTTCAAGAGTGAAACGAAATGTTACTGAAACTGTCACCCGCACCATGCTACAGCGCAAAGACTATAGTATACATATTTCTTTATGATTACGATTGACTCATAAAATCTCCGAATTATCTACTGAGCAAGCGTACATTATGTTGCGTCATTGTCTAGTAATAAATCCTCAGCATGAGTCAAACTATCCTGCTGGGAATCGATATACACGCGAAAACAAGCGTAAGGTACTAAATTTATTGTCATTTATCTATTTTATAAAAGGCTTAGCTAATTTAGCCGCATCCGAACCTGTAGGTAGATTTTCCACAGCCAGGCAAAGAATTCTGTCCATGTGGAGGCTTTCCAATTCCGGATACTAGCTCGATTTTGCGTTTGCTGATCAAATTATCAGTGATATTGAAGAATCATGAGGAAAGTTAGGTACTTTTACTGTCTTGGACTAGTAACGAACAGAGACAATTTGATCCGTGGATGTGATTGTTCACATCAGCGTAGTGGATAAGAGCAAGAACAAAATAGTGGCGCCTCAGGGTCCCGGTTCGGATCCAATCAATTAACCCCTTTTTTGGCAAGGTGGGGTATCTTCACAGACACCCTCTAGTTCAGGGGAGGGAATCTCTCGGATAGTGTCAGGCTCTTACTGACTAAACCTGAGCCGCTGTGTTACGTCATGCGCTTTTCTTTGTAAGTGTATGGCAATGCTTTTCAATCCTTCAAACAATACCGTGGGAATCAATTAACCCCTAGCCCACCACAAAAATTAGAAATGTGTCATTTGAGCGTAAATAAGGAGGTTCCATCCGGTCATGGAAAGGGGAACACCGCACGCGGCGACTCCAAATTGTATTGGTAGTATTATGCAAGAGCCGTATCTCCATGACCTACATGAGTTCGATTTTACTGAAGCTTTATTTTCCCGTACGATGCAGTTATCTCACAATAATTAAGAGGTCCTTAGAAAAAATAAAGAAGAATAAATTATGACTCGAATTACGTTGTATTATTGCGGTAGGTACTAACTATGAGATCATGCATCCCCAGATTACGTTTGCCAGGTACACGAGGGTCTCAGGGAGGCCTATTGAAATAACAATTCAAAAAATTGTGGGAATTTTGAATATTTTTTTTACTTTTTGATGCGTGAGCTATTTTTTTTGCCGACTAAGTCAAGAAATGTACTTAGGCGTTAGTAAAGTAGCATAGTGACAATTTAACAAACAACATAATTTGTGATAAGATTTTTGCAGTTGAGACGTATTAGAAAGAAATAAGAAGGAAAATTGAATATCTAAACACTTTATATTAAAGATGGTCTGGGTTAGGTTAGGTTAGGACTTGATATCTGCTATGGACCAATCTTCTTTGAAATGTACGCAAAAGTTTTTATAGAACTACAGTTTATCTTATACTAAGTAAATCCTCCATTCACATATTCACAAAGTTTTATAAGTACTCACCCCATCTGATACAACAAATATTGATGAATGGATCAGGAATGCCAACAAACTAAACATAGTTAACATGATGCCTCTCTACTGCGATACTAATTAAATACTACATTCAATAAACTTTATATACTCCCGCTTACTATCGTCATTTGATCAATCATCCTTATCTTAATAAAATTATTATTATTTGTTAAAAAATCTTAACTAAAACGCTACTTGGGGTTTCCCCGTAAATGTCATAATATTTTCTGTCCACTGGGTCTTATATTCTACATTACAGTTACAATATACGATAGCAAATTCAAGTAATTAATACTGTTATTCGAATTAATCATAATGAGCATCAAAAATACTATAGCTAGCACCCCTGTTCGCCCGCAATATATAGTCCTCTGTGGAGTAGTACCCAGAACTCAAAAGCGGCACGGCACCAATTTTTCGATTCCGCCTAATTAAAATAATAAATATTATAAAACGTTTAAATACTAAGAAAAATCCTCATAAATTAACCACTGTCAGACAATTAAAACATCGATTTGTAATAAAACCTAACCTGTTTGCGGATGCGTCATTATCATGCGGTTTCGTCGCGTCGCTCGAACTAATAAGCACGCGTAAAGATTTTCCCGGCAATATATTTAGCTCGTATATACGACTTTCTTTTCAATTTTTCACACGCTTGGACAGTTAAGGCCTTAGTTCTTTAGGGCGTAGATTGCATTCAATCATTTTCTTTCCATTGTCCCGTAGCTAAGTTACAATGCCGCGGACAAAAATTTAAACTAAGGAAGACCTAACTATTTTACTAGCTAGTGCTCTATACACGAGTAGGTACTTACCACAATGCTAATACTTATTGCCAACGCTTCTATACCTGCGATAGTAAACTCTGGAAAATATTACCCATTTTTTCCTAATGCAATGTTAATGGCTTGTACAGCGCAACACATCTTATTTCTAATATACTTTAAGTTCGTATACTACAAAACGACGTAGGTCCCACCATTTTATTTTTATTTTAATAAAAAAAAGGTTAGCTGTTGTCCGTAGAAAAAAAATTAATAATCGTTTTCATGTTAGATTTGAGCTTCACAATAACGATACTAGATGGCGCTACCTCTATTTCGGTTCCGACAAAGCGGTTTCGATGTGTTGAACACTTATAAAAAATATTTTGTCGATATAGAAGATCTGTTTACACTATCAAAATGATTAAATTCTTTGCAAGGTGGCAATAAAATCCACGTGGCTTGTTACATATTACATCTCCTCGCGTCGCTCTTGAGTGTTGACCGTCAAAGACAGGTCATAGACCCCCGAACTTATTCTTGAAACAGTTTAATGCACTCACAGTTGGCAAATGTATCTAGTTAATCGTTCACTCTAGGTTTAACTAACTATATTCTAATTCTGAACTCTATTCATTCTTTGTCTAGGTATCTCGTATAATTTCTTGCTCGAAGCAATTTACTTACAAAATTACCTACCGAAAATCTCGTTTCATTATTTTTAATATCAATTCTGTTAGAAAGGTACGATACCAAAGCATTTACTCAAGCATGTGATTAAGGTTACTTTTTCTGTCACTAAATCTTATCACACTTAAATGTAAGAAGTACTCACGACTTTTGATACTCCTTATCAATCAGTAGATCGCCACACACCCTCACGCACTCAACCCCAAACAAGCGGCGAGTCAAAAGCTTCAACTTATATACGCGACGGATCTGAGTAACGCATCACACAATAATAGCGACTATTGCAACAGGTTAGAGACCAGAATCACGTGGCTAGAAAGGTGAGGTGTTTCGATGACAGTCAGCATGCAAGTCACAACAGTAGATTTTTTAAAGGATAAATAATAAGTAAAATGACTAAGGTAAACTACATAAGCACAATAGCTATATATTGTTGCATACATTCTTAATCTTGACTAATTTCTGTAGGTAAGTCCCTGAATATGTATATATGTATGTACAAGTTCGATGACATGTTTACAAATCACAAATTAAAGGACTCTCTCGTCGTGGCTAAGCTGTAACCGCATAAGTGATTCGATCACAGGTTAAGCTATGCTTGACGCGGTTGGTCCGTGGATGGGTGACCATCTTTGTCATAACGAGTTCCTCCGTGTTTCGGAAGGCACGTTAAGTTGTGGGTCCTGGCTGTTAATCCTACATCTTTGACAGTCGTTACAGATAGTCAGAAGCTGAAAAAGTCTGACAGCCAGTCTTACCAAGGGGTATCGTGTTGCCCAGGTAACTGGGTTGAGGAGCTCAGATAGGCAGTCGCTCCTTGTAAAACACTGGTACTTAGTTGAAACCGGTTGGACTGGTAGCCGACCCCAACATAGTTGGGAAAAGGCTACGCCGATGATGAAATTAAAGGATCAATTTTATTTTTAAGTTATGTATTATCAAGTACCTGTTCTTTTTTTGCTGTCTGTATATTTATAATTGAGAAAGCGTTTACATTTACAAAACCCTGCTACTACTGAAACATATTGTGCTCTTTTACTCATTCCAACATATTAAATCTAACAAAAGGGACAAAGGATCACTCAACATTACATATACCCCCTTAAAAATATTTCATGTGGGTGGGTAGCCATGATAACAAACTACCTAATCAATTTAGTGTGCTCTTTTTAACATATAGTTTAGACCGTCAGAGTAAAAGAGACAACGCGTATAAACTTATTGCTCTTACATGAAGGTTATAAGGTAAAGAGTTCAGTTGTCTATTATCGGGGTATTTCCCCAATCTGCAAATTAAACATAGTGCGTAGATACTGCGCACAGCTTCCTCTGATTTACATCTTCTGACCTTCATGGCCCTGCGTTAGGAGTTACAACATTATTACGATTATTGGAAACTTCTAAAACCTATTGGGTTATAATTATTAATAAATAACCAACGGTGGGAAAGGGTGCCAAGGAAGTAAAACAGGAATTGTTCAGAATAACAAAATATAATAAAAACCTTTTTAAATAGCAAAAATATATTTGCGCAGTAATAATTAATTGACTATTCAACTGCATATACGAAATAATGAAATACATGACATAATTAGGTACTAAAACTGTTGCAATATTTAACAGGTAACATACCTTTACAAAAAAGAAGTACTTTTGTATTGCACAAGATTTAGTAATTAATGTTATATATCAACAATAGCCTTACTCGTCTTAACACAATGTTTACCAAAATATGACATCATGATTTTAAAGATTACCTAAACGTCATTCAATGATTCATATATTTAACAGTTTCTATCTAATAGTCCTTTTCCCTAGGTCAAGGCCAAGCCCTTGATACAAAGGCACGTGTCGGAATAATGAAGATTGTATAAACAAAAATATCTAAAAAGTATATACAAACAAAATTCAACCTTATACTTAAAGGATAAGAGTCAATGTGTTAGCACGCTTCGCTAGATGACTTAGCTCGGGGAGTTCCCGAGAATAGACAGTAATAGAGAGATTTTTAGATGTCAAATACTAAAGAACTGAATAAAGATGGGAACTCAATTGACATTGTCATGTAGATGCCTTTTTGGTAATAAAAAAAAAAGAATTTGTTTAAACCTATATCTTACTTTATTGGTTTATTTATAAAGAGACGATTTATGTTAACTATGTCTACTATGCATTGAATAGTCTCTTTAAGTACAGTACAGTGTGAACACCGGCTGTATGCGTATGTACGCAGTTGCGTATTGGATTTATAAAGAATTTCTTGTGGATTGTGTATTTTTATACACGAGTCTTTTCGTCACTTGTGTACAAATTTAATTGTTTATCATGTTGAATGTGCGTGGAACCGTGACTGCTGATAGTAAAATGAAACTATACATTAGGGAAATGTAACTATGTTTATGTGGGTTATTAAAATAACAGTTTCATACACCACTGTGCTTTAATTTCATTTGAGGTGACTAAAAAATCTTCTACCTACTTATTATATTACACATTATATCCTCATGTCTTTTGCATACCTATAATATATGCTTATACATATATTATACTTAATCGAAGTAAATGCTTCATTCTTGCTGCCTTGTTTGTTGCTTGTTTCAAAACTGCCATTGTGTACCATTAAATATTGAACATTATAATTAGGAACTAATAAAACCCTAATATAATACTTAACGCCAATACCACCAATTGTCATAATTTTATAACCCTTACAAACAAATTGTACCACATTTTGTAATTGACCTGTATTTCCTAATAGTTTAGAATAAACAATTGAATAAAATAACATTACATAATAATAAAAAATATTAATTTATATCGAATATAGTATGTTCTATCTTTTATAAGAAATAATATAAGACGTATTAATAAGAAAAATAATAATTTACAACACTTATTCTACTTGTTTAGTAGGTACTAACTATGTATATAATAATTAAATTATAGTTAAATTTCGTCAAGAACAGTAACTTTAGTTGTACGCATACATTAGATACTACTATATTGATTTTTACACAGAATTAAAATAACAAATAATAAATTAAAGATTGCACATTTTTCAGACTTGTGTTTTATTCTAAATTATAGAAGCTTGTTAAATTTCTAAATTACTTACAGTTATCATTCAAATATTTTGTTCAAGTGTATCATCATGGGATTTAAAACTTTACTTGTTTTCAACCTTGCCAGAGGCGACACCAAATTGAAATAGTGAGAATTGTTAACGGTTGGCGTTGTTTATTTTATCCGTCTTATAGGCAGTGTTTGTAGGGATGCTGTAACCCCTCGCCTATCATGTAACACATGATGTGTGGAGTCCGTCCTCAGTGTTCCTGCAGCCGCTAGTGTTACCTGTAGTCGCGGTCTATGAGGATGACGTCGTGGTCGGTCCCGGGCGCGGTGCGGGCGCGGGCCAGCTGCGCGGGCGCGACGGCGCACAGGCCGGGGCCCCGCGCCGGGTCCCGGTACAGCAGGCGCCCCCCGCCCGCCCCCACTAGCACTATGTAGTGCCCCGAGTACGAGCCGCCGAAGCAGCGTCTGCGCAACATGCTTTACTACTCACTACGTCTACCTATGACAACATTTCTTGCAAGAATTAAAAATCTCGAGATAATAGTCGCTAGCTGAAGTATTGGTTACTTTTTTTTATTTTATTAATCGACTCCCGCGTTAAGAAATGTAATCCTTGTGTCGCGGGGGTTTTACAAACATAAATTTCACTTGCACAAAGACACTCGGACTCAAAAAATGCATTCGTGGATCTCACAAACGCTTATCCTTCGCGGGGATCGAACCCGCGACACGTCGCGCATCGTGGGTTTAAAGTGTTGTTATTTCACACAGGCCTAAATTATATTCCGCTAACATAAACTGACAGCCTAGTATGTTACCTGAACTCAGCCTTGAGCTTGTTGTGCTTGCAGAGGCGGCAGACCAGCAGGCCGGCGTCCACCAGCACGAGCGCGGGCCCGCGCGAGCGCACGTGTGCCAGCAGCTCGGCCTGGCCCAGCGCCTGCTGCCAGACCCTGATGCCGCAAGCCTTGGCCTCCGCGAAGCGACGCTTCACGCGCTCGCGGTCCTGCGGAGAAGATTTGTCAATAAAGAGCTAACAATTGAAAGGTTTTATGAGGCTGGAAGGTTTTGTGAAAAAGCATTTAGAGGGATTTTAGTAAAATCAAACGTTTTTCTGGCCCTGGCAAATATTCTGGAGTAAACTAGACTAAGATAAAAAAGGGCTTAGACCTCTTATTACAGGCTACATGTTTAGTGCTACATGCATAGTATTGTTCCTCACCAAATGAATAATCCTGTCATAGTACCCTTGCCGGCTGTAGTTTTCATTGACTCCAAGTGTGATGGTAAACATGCGGTGCTCTATACCAAACCTGTTGACACAATCAGCTGTTAGATGTTCAGTCTCAATGCCAGGGCTTTGATATCAAACAAATTTAGTTTTTTGTTGATTGACTGCTAAACATTGGTGAAATAACATTAAATGTAACAAGTTCATATCAATTGTTATCAATTTTTTTAATATTATCCCAACCTCTTGAGTAAATAACACAGGTCAATGGTCCAAGTGGATTGGTTGAAGCCCTCCTCGCGGCAGATCATCTCAAACTTGTCCAGCATCTCCTCCCTCTGTGCTGGAGTCAGCAGCATGAGCACGCACGACACCCCGCAGTCCCAGTTGTAGCGCTGTGTGAAGTGATCCAGTCTGTGCTCAATGTATTCTGAAAACATTATTATATTATAGAACAATTTTACTAAGTTTTGTCTATCAGAGGGCAGCCCCAGTGTTTTAATAATTGGTTCTTCTTAAATTGATTGTGAAGTGGTCAACTGTTATGAAAATTATATATACTTTAATATAATTTAAGATACATAATCTTTATGGAATATACATACATTCAACTGTATAAATATTAATTTAGTCTAAGAATTTTGTAGCTTTAGCTTTAGTTGAACAGCAGTTATAGTTGTTAATTCATAAATAGTAAAACTGGAACTTTGAATTTTGTTACGAATTCAATCCTGTATTGCTTACGTTCGTCTTGCGCTTCCATAGTTTAGCCAGACAGACCAGCTTCAGCACTACGGGAATCTGTCACATTAATGTGATCATTGTATAGTTCTGTTTGTTTATCAACTTATAATTTCGATGAATTTGACTCATTACAAGTTTGTTGTGACACTTATGACATTGACGTCCGAAATTGGACGTGCGTTTCGCTTCAAGCTCAATGTTGTTTTATGATATAGCCCGAGCACTGAGCTGTTTTCACGGCCTTGTAATTATTTCATTGTCTTTATGTGGTTTGGCTTATCATCTTTGGAAGCATATTTTAACTTTACTACCCACTAATTATCATTCGGATAAAACCAACTACAATCTATCTAGATGAGAGTGGTTACAAAAAACACCCAAACAGACACATCATACATGAAACATACATTTTTATAATAATTTTAGAAATTACGTTATACATGTATAAATAGTCATGTCTGAATTAAAAAGATTCAATTGTGTCAAACGAAACATGCAAAAAAGTTCAACGCACATTTGACAAACAGCTGACTGACTACGAATGACAGCGGCATTTTAGGTTTTTCAGAATTAAACGATGGCGTTCTGGAGTGGGATTACTAAAATTCTAAGTATAAGATGTGCTGCTCAGCTAGGACTAGTGCGACGAGCACTGACCACACAAATAAAAACAGTGGAGGAGATGAAACCCGGCAAGACTCATTTCGGATTTCAAGAAGTGGAAGAGGAGGAAAAGACCAAAAAAGGTAAAAAGCTATTTGAGGACCTTTTTAGAAATTTTATTTAACTTGTATGATCAGATGATGATCAGTAAGGGAATTATAAAATTTTGGTTTAATTTTTTCTCCTATTGTAGTCAGAAAATATCGGCTATTAAAAAAATGAAAACTTAACCCAAAAAATATTAGTATAACATATTTGGTGGAATCTGTAATAGAGTCAAGAAAAAAGTATTAATTCTATAATGGTGCTGTCTATAAGAGTTGTCGTCGTATTTAATAAGTGACTTTAGAACCTTAACTGAATCAATAATACTTTTACACAACACCAGCCTGTCTCTTGCTTAGCTTAGCTTGTATTAAGAGTATTAGGCAATAAACTAAGACACAAATTTGTGCTCAACACACAAACTTAGATGTGAATCGAACCTATTCTAACGATTTTGTCTTGACTTTGTCACTGTACATGATGTGCTGGGTGGGAGATTTTTCTAATTAAACCATTTTTTGTTTGTGTTAGACACAAAAAAACGAATTCAGAATCAGTAACATAATATAATTGTTTATCTTTCACAGTCCATGAAGTATTTGAGACTGTAGCTGAGAAGTACGACCTGATGAATGACGTCATGTCCATGGGGATACACCGCGTCTGGAAGGACATCTTTATGCAGAGGCTGGCTCCCACTCCTGAGACCAAACTCCTGGACATGGCTGGTGGAACTGGTAAGAAATCCAGACTAATTTTTTGAAGACTAACTGGTTACACCCTAGCTTATGGAACAGGTAATAAGCACAAAAGGTAAAAAGTTCCCTTCCTTGGTGACGAAAAATAGTATCAACAGATAAATCTAGCTTGATACATATAGCATTATTTATTTTTTATTGAAAGTCCACATACTCTGCGACCCCAGTAGTAAGCAGTAACTTTTAAAAATATTTATTTACTCAACATTTCCTTATGGAAAGCAGATTATTAAAAAATCCTTTCTCAAATACTTGATTGTGACTATTAATAGATACTTTATATGTTACGTCTTTTTAAATAATTTAATACAGATAGCCCAAATGCAAAATTTGACAGCTTCTAGTGGTCTATCACTTTGTTGCAAGTCTTCCTGACTGTTGTTTGTTTCAGGTGATATAACATTCAGATATATAAAGTACCTGCAGAACCTGCCGGCCTCACAGGGCGCGCAGGGCGCCCGTAGCAGCGTGACCGTCTGCGACATCAACCAAGCTATGTTGGATGTTGGGAAGCAGAGGGCTCTCAAGTATGTGACTAATGAATTTCAGAAATTACTTAGACAAAATATTTATTGCAAACTAAGCGTACAGATAGGTCTTAAACAGAGTTACAGTTCTTTCTACTCAGCAGCCTTTTAAAAATAAATACAGAAAAGGTATAGAAAACATAAAACTGAGCTGATGGGCTCCTCCCATCATTTGTCTAATTTGTGACATACTCAATGTTTGTAGGCTAGGCTTTACTCCTGAGTTGTGTGGTGTGGACATATCCTGGGTTTGCGGCGACGCAGAGAAGCTCAACTTGCCCGACGACAGCTTTGACGCGTACACCATCGCGTTCGGCATCCGGAACTGCACTCATATTGATAAGGTAGCTTATTATAAATTAAGTCCTTGCTAGAGTTGCTAGCAATGATCCACTTGAATATTGTGCCTATTCAGCGAATTTAAAGTCAGATCCTTATCGCCATGTATTTCGATAAACCAACTAGGTACCTTTTTCTATGCAGGTCCTTGAGGAGGCGTATAGAGTGCTGACACCTGGTGGCCGTTTCTTATGCTTAGAATTTAGTCAGTTACCCAACAGCACATTACAATGGTATGTCAAATACACATCAACTTTAACATTAAATACCATTCAGTTAAAATTGCTTTTTACTTTTTTAAATTCTGTTCAAAAATATTAACTGCAAAATAAAACTTGTTTTCAGGGTTTATGACCAGTATTCGTTCCAAGTTATCCCTGTTTTGGGCCAGCTATTTGTGGGACAATGGAAGCCGTATCAGTACCTCGTCGAAAGTATCCGACAGTTTCCTAATCAGGTATGGCTTCTTACAAAGTACCATTGTATGCCAATTGTAAAGAATCTTTATTCATTTTTCCTTGTTTACCATAGGAGAAGTTCAAGTCGATGATTGAAGACGCTGGCTTCAGGCAGGTGACATTCGAGAACCTTACTTTCGGAACGTGCGCTATACACTCAGGGTTTAAATTATAGTGTATGTCTGTGCGTCAACTGAACAGAGATTCGTGCGGTATTGTTGTTGTTAAGATCTAATTGTTAATATTTTATATAAGTATAGTCATAGCACAGTGTGTTTTATTTCCCTATTGAAATAACGTATTAAGTAAGTATTTTACTGCAGACAGGACAGGAAAAAAGGTGATGACAAGGAAACCAGAAGTTCTTTTGTAAGGAATTTATTAAGTCCATCAAACTGTGTTGGTCTTTGGAATGCAAATCCAGTATCTAAATTACATAATATTTCCACACATTACATCTATGATATCGAGCGTCGACTCGCGCATTACAATACAATTTGTGATTAACTTCCGCGTTCCTAACAAACATCACATCCCATAATTACAATTTGTATTACTTACATAATATGTCAATTTTAGAACGTCATCCATTCTCTGTCACCCAATCCCATACATACGACTCGTATCGCTCTCACGCAGGTAGGTTGTATGAAAGCTCATAAAGCATGCTAATTATTTTTATATGACACAGAAATGTTAGGTCTAACATACTAATGAGCAAAGCTAATATAAAATTTCTCTCATAATTCGTAACAGAATCGCCGTCCTATGCCTAATATAAATAAACGGCAGACATCGAGAAGCAAATAAAGTGTGAGTTAAGGATATCCAAACAAACATTAATACTCTGTACCGAGCGTGCATTCAACATAAGTTATTTTGCAATTAATTTGAATATTCATACCCAAAGGTCCTGATCCTGATCCAGCGCGGAGCTTGCGTGGCGCCGACCGCGCCGGGCCGCTCCGATCGTCAACGATCCAATACGAAATCCAACATCCGAAAGGGAACATTACATCCACGCGACAAATATTCAAATGTCCGCCAGAGATCCGCCGGTGCGGTCCGGTCCGATCCGATCCTACACGCGAGGCCTCTATACGGCATCCTGACTCACACCTCCAGCCAAGCACATCCAACGAGCCCAATCCACAGTGGATGAAACAAAAGAAAATGCTTTTAATTATAAACAGTCATCGTATTGAATTTATTATCTAATAGACGCATTGCCCGCCCGCCCCCGAGGCCTGCTACAGTACTACCGGCCAGCCCGGCGAGGCCAGCGGGCGGCCAGGCCGGCCAGCCCGGCGCGCTCTCCGTCCGCCGCGCCCGCTGTGGAACACAAGGCCTCAGTCCCACTCCGCCCACTCGCCCTACCGACCTGCACCCGCTCCGCATGCACTCACCAACACTTCAATATCATGGCTTTTAGGTTACGCTTTTATTTACGATTCATTAGTTATTGCCTGGATGATAACATTTTGGTTCAATAATGTTTAATTTAAACGGTATGTGCATTCATGCAGAGGTCTTACATCATCTACACAATATTTTATTACACTGGATGAATAAAGAAGCGTGAACCAAAATGCTTATTGGGCAAATAGAACTAGCCATTAAAACGCAACCTAAAACGAAGCAAGCGTCACGTACAGTGCGGGCGTGGGGCTCGGTAAAGACGAGTGTATGGACGCTCCAGTAACATAGCTTTTGTGCTGGTATTGACGATAGGGACAGCGAGTCTTGGCAAGGTTTCTTACCAAATCCAATGATAGAGCGAAATCTTACCAAATCCAGATAGTCTTTTGAGGAAATTAGATTATAAGATATACAAAATGAAAAAATAATAAAAACAAAACAATAGTAGGTACATTAGAATTCAATAAATAATAAATCTGTCGAGCGTTTTTATAAAACCCTCTGTCTAGGATAGTTAATGAGAGAACATAACTTATTTGAATTAAAGTAATTTTCCCATAAAACGATCAAATTAAAATGGAAGCCAAATCAACTTGTAGCAAACAAATTTTAAATGTTGCAAACAATCCTGCAAACCTGCTCAAATCCTGAGTATGTCCAGTGATATGTTCAAAACTAAGTCCTGAGTAAGTCCAGTGTTATTCTCAATTAGCAGTCAACTGCTATATCCAGTGAATCCCTCCACAAGTACTGTAAATATATCTCTAGCTCATGTAACATTCTCAAGACAGTAGGGGTAACAAACTAGTCTATTTGTTAGTTAACAACAATTATAACTTGCTCTTGTATTTGTGATATTATTGTCTTTGTTATTTATAAACTTACATTTATTTATGTACACATTTCATTTGAGCAAATAATGGAATGCAATAATATCCATAGAGATCATAATTTCAAAACTACCTGTCAGTGACGTCAATATAAATTGGTCAAGTCTGCATAGCGAGTAGCAAGCAGGTCGGCCTGCCGCGGTACAGAATGGATATGCGATGGCTGGTGTCGGGGATCAGAGGGGGCGATACCGACCTGTGCTCAGTAGTTGTGCGAGCGCGAGCGGCTGCGCGAGCGCGAGTAGCTGCGCCGCACCGGCGAGTACGTGGGCGAGCCGCGCCGCCGCGGGGAGTACGAGCGGGACCTGCGGGAGCGCGCGTCAGACATCGTGGCAGAGGCAGGCTGGCTGCATACGCATGTAATATACCAAAGCAATGTATTCGAAAGCCAAGTCATAAGTGCGTCACCTGTCACGATCGCCGCTGTAGCGGTCAGCGCCACCTCCGCCGCCGCCACCGTAGTCCTCCTTCACGCGGATGTAGGATACTTCTCCCTGCCATCAAACACATACATTACATTTTATTTAGTGTCAAGTGCAGAGAAGAAACACCTGCATTATTTTAAGAGTTCAATAAATAATTACACATTTATAGTAA
>NW_020799565.1:0-27689 GCF_003590095.1 Trichoplusia ni
TGGCAATATTTTTGGAATGTTATTTCTCAAAAATAATCATGATTTATTTAATCAATGTGATTGTTTTTCACATTTACAAATATTAAGCTACCATAAAAAATAGAAATCTTCAAAATATTTGCTCACTGTCAACTACCCTATTGTCTCAAGGAATTGCTATTTAGAACAATTTTCTATTAAATTTAGTTAAAAAATGATTCTTATGGAATGATTCTTTTTTTTTTTAATAATATATTTTCTATAACTATACAGCTATACCAAGAAAGAGCAATCAATAAATATTTTCAACAACTATTAAAAACAATGGAACCGACTAATAATATATATTTTTTAAATAACATATAGTTAACACATATTTCAAGTTTTAAAAGTACATTAAGTTGACACAACTAAGTACAAGGCAATGATTTGTCTATGTATGTGGTTAGGGCAATTTGGACTTAATTACATACTGCACAGGTTTCAAGATCGATTACAATGGAAAGGAAGCTACACAAGCGTGAATAAACGTTTTAAAATCATAGCAAAAATATAAGAATGATTTGTTTTTGTTAAGCCGGTATTAATACAATTAATTTTATTTAAAAATTAGTTGTATTAATACTACTTAAAATAGTTTTACATGGGTAATGTACATGACGTGCAAAATAACTCGTTATTTATAATCTTGGTCTTATTTATTTATTTTGCTTAACAGGCACATTTATGGCATGAAAAAATATTAAATTGACTTTTAATGTTCAAATATATACGTTACTGTAAATTACCGAATATTGGTAAACCTTAGGGTTAAAAAAGAAACTATTTATAGCATTACTATTAGAAGTTTGAAATCCCAAAATTTACCAAGTGAATGGTGGTAAAAGTTCAAAATGATAACAGAACGGTTCGAACTTTTACCATTAAGAGTTGGTAAATCTTAAGCCTGTACAGTAACAAATATACGAATTCAGCTTCTTTTTTTTTTCACATTTTCATTTTGTTCACAGATTGCTGTGATATTGCTTCTATAATTGCAAGCTAATTGTGCGTATGACAGGCGGTATGCTCTCGGTGATACACAGCTAGGTACAGCAACCGTCGTGCGCAGTCTAGCCGGCCCTAAGGTAGTGTCCGTGTCCCTGGTTCGTCTGCCTTTGAAGCCCACAACAACGAATCATACTATGACGATTAAACTGTGAAGTCATTTAGTTTTGCTATTCTATGGAAATTAAAACTGTTTTGATATGTTTAGGAAGGATAGAAAAAAAACTGACGAAAGAAACGAGATCGTATTATGACGTAGGTTTAAGTTTTAAATTGTATATTAAAACATAGTATTGTTTTTGCGTATTGTATTGTCCACAGTTGAATCGCCACATGGTATAAGTACTGACAGGGGGCTTAAGCTCGGCTCGGCGTTGCGTCCACAAACCTCGAGGGCAGCAAGTTGGCTAGCGAGAGGCGCGTCTGCTGCGCGCACGCAGAGATACAGTGCAGTATGTCTGCGGGGGGCGGGGGCCGCCGCCGCGGCGGGGGGCGGGGCCAGCACCAGGGGCGGGACCTCCTCGTCCTCCGCGCATACGCTCTCGTTCATGTTGTATATCTGGCGCATGAGCTCCAGCCGGTGGCTACGGACAACACATGCCATGTAGCCCCCCGCTGCCCTACCGAGCCTGACCCATCCTACCTTCGGTATATGAGAGAATATGCCTCTGCTTTCCTTTCGATAACACCATGTCGCATAGAAAAAAAAAAACCTATAACCTAAAGTTATCACCTAGACAATCACGAATCTAATTTTATTTAAAAGGCATCTAATTCTATTGCCATTTAATCACTTCTAATCGTCTATACAGGCATGCCCTCTCATTTTCTCGAGCAAATGATCAGAAAATTTCCTATTCGACGATGATTTATCAAAATTCTTTTCATTTGCTTTCTATACTATAAAAAATGAGGGAATTCATAGTTATATATAAATAGCTTAGAATGGAAAATAAAAGGGATAAAGCAGCAAATTAAACAAGCGCTATTGGATATGGAATAGACATTGCATCTATACATTTAGACCTAGTAGAAGAAAGTGTACTTACCTCCAATATGTATTTACAATGTCTAGATACAAATATTATATACCTACCATAATATTATATTTATTATATAAATAAGTATGTATACCAGGGCACCAGCAAACTGAGATTACTTTCATCTCTCAAGGGTTAAATAAAAAAATAAAATTATACGTACCAAAAGACCAAAAAAAATGCAAATCAACCAAAACAATGAGTGACGTCATAAGGAAACATATTACATAGTGTCACGATCAAATAAAAATAACAAAATAAACATTTGAACATACATAAATGACTCATAGAAACCTAAATAAACTTTATAATTCGTTTCTTTAAAATTAATTAACACTATCATCTTGTACAGTCTAGGGGCGATAAACAAAGTACTTTGAAATATAATAACATGGAAGAACTGCCCCCCCCCCCCCTGAAGAATGGCCCCACATTAAGACTTGTGAATCAAGAAAATGTTTTTCACCGGCCAATATTATCATTTCTATGACCTCATTATCACATAAAAAAAATCATCTTGCGTTTGTAACACAAGTACCAAACTACATAGAATTAAAACATCCCGATTCTGAACAAAAACAAAAATCTACCAATAATATATTATTTCTGAAACATAACTTCGACTTTAAATAGAATATACCTCTGTCAATCCCTACCATCCTAATTCTATTCTAAATAAAATCCCTACAACAGTAATTTCGACTCTGAACTAAAAACAAAGAAGCTATCCAAAATATATGATTTCTAAAACTTAACTAGAACTGCAAAAAACTTCTGTCAATCCGTACCTGCCTAATTCTAGACTATATAAAATCCCTACAAGAGATTTAACCTGCCCAGAACGTCTACACTATATCCTTGTAGCTTACCGCAGCTTTTCCAGTGTCCAGTAATGCGTAGCCCCATTCTTGGTGTCGGTCACCTCTACGGCTACGACCGTAGGCGCGGAGGGGCGGTACTCGTCGTCGGCGTCGTCGCGCGGGGCCAGCTCGGCGGGCAGCGGCGAGTACGGTGTGTCGGTTAATAGAGTGAACTGGAACTGGACTTTCTTGCGGAGTTCCACTGATATCGCGTTGGCTTCCTGTTAGGAACATGTGTATGGTAAGTGAGGATGTGTGAAATGGAAGTCTTGGCTTATTGATACGATAAGAAAGAAGTAAGGAGCGTATAGTTTAGTCTTATGGTCAAAATTCAAGTGGAGTTCTTCTTTTGTATAAAATCATCGAATTTAACTAACACTCAAAAATATTCTAATTGTTTGGTATTTGAAATCTGAGATAAAAGGAAAAAAATGAATTAAAGAGCGTAAAGTCAAGTCTAATGGATAAAATTGAACTCCTGGTGTGATTGCCCAGATTACAAATAGAACTCTCATTTTCTATTAAATCATCGAATTTTACCAACACTAAAAGAAATATCTAATTACATATTTGGTATTTGAAATTGCAACAAAACATATTTAGTAAGTTAACTTTAAAAGACAATACTGTGACTACTTAAAACAACTTTTTATCTCCTGATTCGAGTATTCCCTTACCTAAATGACTTCTTCTTCAAAAAACGTTAATTACAAACCTTCAGGAAGATAGCATTTCCCCACAGGTCGTCTCTGAGGGAGGTGAACTGATGGTACTTCCATTTACGGAAGGCCCACGCGGCAAGACCGACCTCGCGGGCGGACCAGCACTCTGTCTCGAATAGGGGGTTCACTGCGGACGAAAATGAACTTTATAGCTATGGATTTAGAGTTTAAGTTTAGTAAATATTTTGATGCTAAAACTGAGTAGCTAATTGTAAAATATCTGATGAGACGAAAAAGTGCTGTTTAACAAATTTTTAGGCATTGATAATTTAATTTATTAATCTGGAAAATATTTATTACATGTATGATAATAAGATCTAGATATAACTTTCCAGTATACGCTGATAGGCGTATCTAGTAATAACAAAACTTATATTGTATCTTAATGACAGTTCTTTAGTTGCGAACAAACGATTACTTCAGCAATAAGCAACAAAAACATCATATATTCAGAAAAAGTCTTGCTTGTTACTATTCCCTTCATAAAATGTATATAATTATCGTATCTTACCGAAGATATCCTCATCGTTATGGAAGTCCTCCGGCGTGTAGGAGCTGTACATGGACATGGTGACGCTCTGCTCCTCCACCTGACGCTGCAGCGCGTCGATACGGGCCTCGTAGTTCTGGAGGTTAAATAGTCAGGTTAACATACAGCGGAATTTAAAATGAATAAGTATAGTGCAATTTTGGGGATTTTTTCAAGGAATTTGTAACATTATAACACTTAAATCTAACAGGCTATATCCTGTTTCAAATGTATGCGCCAAAGAATGTTAAAGCCGATGCTAACATATTTTACGAAAAGAATAGGCCGAAAAAGAGAGATGAAAATAACAAAAGACTTCGGTTAGCGAGACTTTAATAGGAGAATTCATCAGCCTTGATACATTTTAGTGTCATAAATTGTATGAATCAGGCACAAATTTAACACAGGCACCAATCAATTTAGAAGTGCTAAAATACATAAACAACCTAACCTAATCTACCAAGCACTGCATCCCTTTAAAGCTTCATCTACGTCATCACAACCCACCTTGCGCTGCTCCTCAAACTGCTGGTCAGCATGTTCCTTCTCCCTGCGGAACTGCTCCTCGAGAGCCAGCAGCCGCTTCTGCATCTCAGCCTTCAGGTCGATGCCTTGTTTCTCCAGCAGCTCGCACTGCGCGTAGTCCCAGTCCACGTTCTTACCGTCTGCGTCAGTTGTGCCTGCTGTGGATAACAATATAACGTTTAACATAATATACAGAATTATATGTTTACGAGTAGTTGGTATCACTGTTCGTGGTAAAGTAAGTAGGAATTTCTACTACCCTGCGACATTTAATAGAGATAAGATATTTTTCTTTTTTGGTGAAAGTTAATTGTCAATTTGAATACAATTTCATGATATTCAATAGAGATATTTCTCTTTTTGGGTTAAAGTTAATCATTGAAATAAAATCTCATGATTTAAACGAGAAAATTTTCGCTGAAAGAATTTTCTATATCGATTGACAAAAAATCTTAGGACTTTTTTCGGTAAAAACAAAATGTCATTTGTCACCAAAATTTTCATTTACCTATCTGACAGTCATATTATACGTATCTTTCATATTCACAAATAAAGTATTCAGTAACTTATTGTCATAAAAGTCTGATTGTACATAAAAGTTAAATCTTCTAAGTCTAAAGTCTAACTTACAATCATTCTCAACATTCTCGGGGGTGTCAGTGAGTTCTTTGTTATTGTTGACGGGCTCCTCGCGCGGTTGTCCGGGGTGAGCGAAGCGGAACACGTGGTTCTTGCCCAGGATCACACGAGAACCTGACTTCAAGATCACTGGTTCTGTGAGCTGTGGAGGCATAGGTGGTTAGAAATTTGTTCATCAACGTAATTTATTGAAGTTTGGAAACATACATTTAGGATTCCGATAAATTCTATTCTCTGAGATCTCTCTGATTGCGAAGGTAGTAGCGAGATAGCTTAACAATATTACTTTAACAAGTTGCCGCTTTAAAGTATCTAATATTTAAAATTATCCTGGGCCTTACTATCTGTTAAAGCATATTTCTTTCCAAATAGAAGTAACACACTGCTAAGCGCGGCATATAGCCGTTTTGCTTCCACAACAGCAAAAGCTCATTGAAGAGTATACAAGAATTTTGATTCGGAAATTATAATCAAATCATGCTACTTTCACTGTTTTTGTAAGGGATAAATAAGTCGTCAACGGACTTCCACACCTATGTTTTTTTGCTTACCTCTCGTCCATTAACATAGATGAGGGCATCCCGATGTGGGATAAGAAGTATAACACCATCAGTGTTCTCGAAGATGCAGTGCTCACTCAGAATGTGTGAGCCTGACAGCTGGATGTCTTGAGGGACGTTAGCCTCTGATGTACCGACGCGGGTTACGCCTGGGAACAAGATGGTATTATAGTTGATGATGATTATTAATCATTGGACAGTGGTGTATTAGTGGTATGGATTGTAGTTCCAGATGTTTTATGTCCTGTTGGTGTAATATCGTTACATTCACCATCAACCACGTATATGTTTCTAAACAAATTATGTCAGTAATATAGAGATTACAAAATAACCATGTCCAAAATAAAGGCTATCTATTTATCACACTATCATCTTCTTAACAAGACGACTAATGGCAGAAGTAATTATAACTTAAAATCCCCCAAACATACTCACCGTTCTTTATATAGTATATGAGGCATTCAGACAAGTTAGGATCCTCGTTCAGGTTGACGAGATGCGGGGACTTCTTCGGCGAGTATATCCCCACAGTGATGCCGCCCTCGCGTACTGCGAGACCCATCTCGGCGAACACAGCTTCACGCTGCACACGGATCTGTTCGGTGCGTTTTAACTTCTCTTCCCATGTTTCGTTCAGTTCTGAAGGATGTAAGAAATATTTTGAAGACTTTTTGGCATATTTAAGAGGTGATAGATGAAGATCTGAATATGATTGTAAAATTTTAAAGACTTTACTCAAAACAGTCGAGTATAGAACTTACACACTAAGTCAAATTTTTGGGAATTTAAAAGTTACCCTTTCTTTAAAGATAAAGAATATCACAACACTATTTATGTTGTTAATAATCCTATTACCACACGTTACCTATTTCAAATCTTCCTCAATAATCACTCATTCGCAGCTTTCCTTTATAAAATCCAAGGCTGTTAATAAAAATCTCACACATACCGGCAATAAGTTTCTCCGAGGCCTGCAGCTGATCGACGGCCTCCTCGGCGATGGTGGTGGCCGCTCGCGACAGCTTCGGAGACAAGACCTCCGCCTCGCTCTTCTTGCGCTGAGGCGAGTTTTCTTCTGCTGTCATATTAAACAACATTAGCATTCACATACTTATTCTGGTAAACGAAAACTAGGTTGAAACGTTTTAGAAATGGAAACGTTTCGAAAACAAAAAAGAGATGAACATTTTTAGAAGCACAGTGGCTTTTACACTTCAGAATACGACTTTTGCAAGTAAATTTTCAGGGGTTCCAAAATTTCGGAACAGTAGTTGAAACTGTTCGAGAACTTTTGTCTTGTGATTCAAATGGATATAGAAGTCGACTGCTAGTGACGTGACGTTGTGAATCGATTCGGATCTAAGTAGTTGCTGTGTAGGAATCGTGACTGTGTCGTGCACGAAGGTCAAAATGCCTTGTTATAGGTTTGAGGTCTCTTTGCATTGCGCTACTTTGTGCTCGTTATATTAAATCGATTATTTGTCGAAGCACATGTAGTTCGGTGTAGATTTTCTTTTTTAATAATATTATTATCTTTTTTTTAGTCTTCCTAAATCTTAAATAAACAGAAATAGTTCTGTTAGAACATCTTTGTGTGCACATTACGACACAGATCACATTGAATAAGTTAAACAACATTTATATTTAAAATAATATTGGTTATGTGATTACATTATATCTACGCATAAAATAAATATTTGACACCAAAAATTATTCTATTTTGACACAAAATATAATGGGAAAACATGCAAGGCTTCTGAAGCTAGGAAGCTTTTGTCGTAGCAATGCAATATTCATATAACAGCCGTTTGCGACCAAAGGGAATTTCGAACTAAAAGATACACCAATATTTGTTATATGGCCGCCAACGGACAGATATGGACCCGCTATACAATCGATTTTGAAGTTGTTAGTTCAATATTGGTACAAATGTTGGCCAAAATTTTGAATCGTTGAGCCAAGTCATTGTCGAAGCAGAAAATATAAGTTTGTTGGTTGGTAAATAGATTTCCGCTTTAACGTGATCAATTGAAATTTATCTTTTTATGACTCAAAATCGATTGTCATCATAACACGGATCAGAGCATTATATAATATTCTATTAATACATATTGTATATACGCTCAAATGTAATAAAATACATAACAGCACACCAAGTACTTACTACATACACTAACTGTATAACCATGTTTATAATAGTGTTCCAAACCAACACCAATACATAGTGATAGAAGCATCAGATAACTATAATATATATACCGGTGGCGTGACCCACATCATATAGTATATAATATTCTTATATATTCGTGAAGTGATAATACTATATTATATGCCTACTAACGCCACAAGCTCTGGACAAGGGTGCAAAATAAATTGCTTCATTTTCAATAAGTCAGGTTGCCAGATTATAGTCCAAAAGGTATATAAAAATTTTGTTTTTTTGTGTCTGGCAACCCCGATATAAAATGGAGGCTAAGCGTACAGGTGGGGTGTACAGATGCAAAAATGCGCAAGCCTCTTTATCGGTGTTACTTACTGGTAGGCTGTTCTTTCTTTTCATAAAGGACTCTACCATCAGGTCCTAGTTCGTGTGGATTTTGGAAACAGAATCAAGTTTTAGTATCAGGAATATTAAACTTAATTCAAAGGGTTTAACTGTGGCGTGTCTTAACTAGCGATGTTCGTTCACTATGAAACAATCACACAGAACGATCTATCCGATCACATGACGACTAAACAACCTAACTCAAACACAAGGCCTAGAATAAGCTTTCATCAAGGTCGGTAGACTAACTGACTTATTATTTCAGCACATAAATATCCAATATTCTGATCATTAAACGAGTTCTCAAGTATTTTTTTCTACTGCCAAACCTTATTGCCATATTGTTAAAATTCAATTTTGATTTCGACAATGTCTTGCCACTTTATCAATTAAGGTTACAGAAAGATGTGCCTTAAAACTCCTCCCTTAAGGTTCAAAATCAGTTGATCTACCGACCACCAACAAAGGTACCTAGGCCATCCCTTGCCGCTAATAACCTACCTTCTTCGACGTCGATGCCCTCAGCCTTGAGCAGCTCTCGTAACTTGAGTATCTCTTCCTTGAGTTCTCGAATAAGTTTCGCGTTGGCATCCTCGTTGACGACCGCCTTGCACACGATCTGTTTGGCGCGGTCGGCGTATCTGAGGGAGTGGAAGTTAATTAGTTTTTATTACTATAACAAGTCTCTTGAGGTGGATTCATAATTATTTGATAACGGTTTACTCGCCCATACTTATCGCGATTGCCGGCTCACAAGTCAAAGTGGGCGAATTGGTTGAAACAGTTCAACTTGCGACACTACTTGAATTAAATAATCAATATTTTTTTATAAGAAACAGCTTTAAAGCTGTATTATTTTGGAAACTGATCTGATGGTATGAATTTAATTTTGATTGGTGTCCAACAAAACATTACTTTTTAAGTTTTGGGCACCAAACTTTTCAGTTGTGTCATTTTTTACTAGTATAATGATATGTTACCTGAGTGTACTAAGAGTTTCATCGAAGTTAATATCAGCTGGTGATATAGCAGCTATCATGGCCGTCTTGGAGTTGCCTCCGAGGTTCTCACGCAGCAGCCACGTCAGCACCGAGTCACGGTACGGGATGAAGTCAGCCTTCTTCGACTTCTTACTCTTCGACGCCTAAGAAACAACTTATATTATGAAGAGGAAACTTTTGGGTATAAGCTAGAGGGGGCTATCTGCATTACCCTCGTGATAAGCTCAGCTTGGTGTGCCTGTTCTAAGTTTTAGTGTGACAGATATTGCAAGGCATTGCTATTTGACATTGCTTCCTCTAATCTAATTTTTTTGGTAGTTGTTGGTTGCGACGACCAGTCATTTCAATGGATTCTGTTTAACTTCATTCATTTAGGGTTGTACGGACGAAATAGGCACATCATGCAAAAACCTGGAATTAATTTGGATCTGGTTCTACTGGAAGTCGTATCCACCAGTGTATTTAAAGCAAAATGCAATTTATGTGAATTGCTATAGAGTGCATTTTCGTGCACATCCTTGTGATATCTGTTACAGTCTTATTAAAACTTAGAGCGGGCAAACGTAGCGTTAGGCTGTTTTGCAAATGGTGCCGCAAAAATACGCACTGTACTGAATTGTGTACTATAGTGATGTTCTTTTTCTAGTGAAAATTATTTCTATTAATACAAAAATCGATAAAACCGAGGCAAAAGGCAAAATTTAAAAAATCTTCAAAACTCTTAGCAATTGAAGCTGAACTCTTAAGCTTTTAGGCAATCGAGGGTTTGTGAGAATCACTCACAGTGCAGTGAACCCGCTCTCAGCAAAGCTCATGGAATATATTGAATTATGTGACACTAGAATGAATTCAAAACAACAATCATGTTGAGCATCCCACACATTGAAGGGAGATAGGGAAATTTGGCACTATAATTGTATTTCTATGTAATGAGAGTCCACTTTCATTCAAACAATATTTTTTAAACAACTTTATCTCTTGAACAATGGCCCACCAATAGTTCTATCTCGCTCTAAAGATGGTCTATTCACAAAACATAATTGTTCGTTTGAATATCATTTCTAGTATCACATACTCAATAGATGGGGGTCAATATAAGTATTAATTAAAACACACACTGCTAGCATTCCGTTAATAAACTCCGACTTACCGACTATAATATAGGTTCCGAGGAAACGGTGCAAAACAAACGTGAACCATTTGTTAGTAATTAGCTTATACTATAGCGCCGAAATAGAAAATTAGAAAAAGGGGAAAATTTAAATTTCAGGGATCATTTTTTCTAATTAAAATTTTCTAAGAATGTTGATGAATATCCTGTCTTAAAATTTGTAGACAGATATTTCTGCTTTACTATTTCGGCGTTTACACTACATACTTACATAATGTTTATTAGTCAATTTCTGGGTATGTGGGTGTATACAAAATTATTTTTTTAACTTCACAAGAAATGATCCACATTGATATAAGACAATTACACCAAATGAACCATTTTTATTTAAACTGTATTTACAACAATAAGTACAGTCGACGCAAGAAGAAGTCGAATATATTGCTTGAAAATCAATCAAGATTTCAGAATTATAATTGCATATGTTTTTTCATCAATTCTTCAATTTTTGTTTTGTAATAACAAATTGATATTGTTATTACAAATATTTCAGTATTATATTTGTTTCTGTGTAGTTTTAGAATCAACAATCGAGCAATTTACAATTAATCGGATTAATTACATTTTTAACTAAATGTACGAAAAACATCCTCTATTTAGGGAAATAATTCGGTGCGGATATTTCCAAATAATTATAGTTGTTGTTATTATAATAATACATTTAGTTAAACATATTTCCTACTTCACTACAACACCAATTTAAATGTAAATTTGTTTTATGTCAATTCAATTTTACATATCACTGTAATTGTAAAAATTTCGATAAGGGCTCGCTATTTATCAAATTTAAAAGCAGTGGGAGCATGGAAGTTTGAAATACGCAGATAACCGAATAGTATAGGTCTCCACGTTACACCGACTGTGCGCTACGCGTTGCAGGTTTTATACCCGTGTAGGACAAACATTAGAGTCTGGGTGTCCGGTGCATGTAGTTTAAATGTTTGTGAAATTTCCGCGACACAAAGATTGAAAAACAGGAGCCATTTCAAAAGAAAAGAAAGAAGTTAGAACATGTAGCGTTGACCCCAAATAAGTCCAAATAAGGGCAGAAGTGAGATTTTTCAATTTTCTTAAAATCAAATTGACATAAAACCAATCTAGCCACTACCCACAACGAGAGCCACAATACAAAGTTACTCACAATCTCAGCGAGGGCTGATATCACTTTGCCGAGAGTGGTCAGTGACTTATTGATGTTCGCGCCTTCCTTCAGACGCGTACCCTTGGCGCCCGTCGAGTCCGCTCGCTCGGACCCAGCCAAATCCACCAGGGAGATTTTTGATACCTGAAAATTGAACATGTGTGAAATTATCATTTTACTCCAGAACTAGTTCCCTACTGATTTCGCAAATTTATGTATCTCCCAAATAGATACCCACTTCCAAGGGTAAGTCAGTACATAACGATTTAATCTGTTAAAAAAACGTGTTAGTGTAAATTAAGACGTAACCCTTTGACAATAAAGTACACATTGATGATTTGCTTCTTGTAGCTCCCAAGTATCAAAGCATTAACAACAATTTAGTACTGGACATAGATCTTCTCCAACTTTTGACACAACGTAGGTAAGAATAGAATAAATGATTATTGTATACAGAAATAGTTCTCAAAACTGTTACTAGGAGTTTGTTAAGGTTTGTAATCATTATAACTCATTTAATTCAGAAAATAATTTAATTTTCTTTACCTTCTCCGACATGAGGTTGGTGGTCTGGTCATGTCGCTGTTGTGTGAAGAATATGGTGAAGACAGCGTGAGAACGTGACGAGGTCTCGTTCATGTTTGTTGCTGCCACAGTCCTGAGAAAATATATTGTTACAATAGAGGCTTGTGGTAAGAGAAATTCATCTTTACGGAGTTTTGGTCCACATAACAGTAAAATTGTTTTTGATATTCATTTAGACATTTTAATGAATTCCAATATATGATGTCGATGACCTTGTAGATAATTTAATAGTTACATACAACAATGAGTGCACAACGACATAAAACAAAAGAAGGTTGTATGTTATGGACAAAGTTAATCTTTACTACTATTATCATCTTAGTCATGATAAAATGAGTCTGGAATAGAAGCGTAAAAATTGGTACGAGAAAGTAGAGGCTTATGCCCAGCAGTGGGAGGGCAAGGTTGTGGATGATAATGATGAATAAAATTACCTAGCCTTGTTTCCCTCATCGATGAGGTCGTAGATGTCCTGGTAGGAGGTCACAGCGAGCTTGCTGAGGTCCTCCACGTAGGGTCCGAGGGCCGGGTGTTCACGGACACGCAGGTTGCCCTTGTTCTTAGGGTTCAGGAGATCGCGAACTCTCTCGCAGTATATCTCCATGTATGAGACTTCCACCTGTTTGAGTTGTAAAGTAATAGTTGCTTAATAGGTGAAGAATTAAAAAAGTATTAGTATTATGTTCGATTGCAGGAAAGCACCAGAGTACACGTGCAAGATATTTAAAGACAAAGCTGACATTTAGATAAGTTAGGATCTCGAAGATAAAAGTACAAAAAAAAATCATTTCAATCCGGGTAAAAAATTCTCTTTAGCATAGCAATGAAACACAGCTTGTCTTTAACAAGCATATATGCTGAAATATTTGATAAGAACATTTGATTCCAAAATTACGATAAATTATATACATTGGAGAAATTCTATCACGGTCAACGACTTCAAAAATGTATTTTCCCCAAATGTTTCCTCCAAGCAAGTCAAAGAGAAGGCATCTTATATTAGTGGTGTTATTTTCGTCCACAAAATACATTTCCCTCAATTTCAACGTCAAGAATTATTAACCAGATTGTGATCTACAATCCGCGGCACAATTTAATCTGAATATTCATGAAAGTGGAACTCGATCCGCTTAGTAGAGCAGTCTCCGAAAAATATCCAAACATCTGTTGTTTAATTTATACGTATTTCTTTGGGAGGTTATTTTTATTTAGAGTTGTATCATAATCTAAATCTCTTTTGAGCAGAAAATATAATATAATCTCTGATTTAGATTTAACTTGACAAGGGTAATTAAGCTATTGATTATAATTTAAGATTAAATATTTGGAAACCACTTTAAGCTGAAGACGTGCATTTTCAAGACTATTTTATGTGTATGCTAAATTTTCTTAAAGTTTCTCGCTGCATAGCTAAGTTTGGAATTTGCCTGAATAGACACAAGTTCCTTCTAAGCCCGCTTCTTAACACGACACACGCTATACTGACCGAATATTTAAGATCATCTGAAGTGGTCTGCCTGATGCGCCTGAAGAGGTCTTTGCAGATCTGAGGGATGATGCCCTCCTGGCCATCCTCCCCTCGTCCCATCATCGTGTAGGACTTGCCCGCACCAGTCTGGCCGTAAGCGAATATGCATATGTTGTAACCTGTGAGAAAAGAGTCAGTATATTGTATTCAGTTGTAGAGCAAAATCGAGGAAAAGATAGAGTTGAAGTAATATTTGAAGATGCTTTAAGTTGCCTGATTCATCATTCACATGGAGTGATATATATGATCATGGCAATGATCATAGAATGGAAAACAATACCTTAAAAAAATTTTGGCGGGTTCCAAACAATGACAATGATTGTATGAAACCCGCAATACTGCCTGAAGTGCAGTGGGAAGGCACCACACTTATAGTTTGTAGATAATAATATTTATACAATGAACTCATTTGAATGAAAGCTTGTGAGGTTTACTAATGCCCTTGTAGCTATTGATCAAAAGCTAGTATAATCATTACTTTCAACACGTTAGTGTCACTTTTGCAAAATGCGCCAGAACATAACAAAAATCTTAAAACAGCCTTAGATAAACCCAATCTCAGATGCGCGGATATGGACAGTTTGCAAAAAACGAAAGTTGAACACTCGTAACGCGTCGGTGAAAGTTAGGAAGGAAAGTGTATGTTATTACCGTCGAAGGCGTGCTGTAACATCTCCTCGCCGATGTCTTTGTACACCATGACTTGGTCCGAGAACTGCGCGTCATTTGGCTGTGGAAGAAAAACCAATTAAATAATGAATATTGAAGAAATATTAAGATTAAAAAAAGGTGTAAATGACTCCCCCACAATAAACCTTTGAAACACAAAATAATTCCCTTTTAATATAAAACAAACTAAATTTTAATCGTTCAATCCGTTTGAAAGTAACAATGCCTTAATCGGATGGACGTTAGACTTTAACATCTCTCTTTTCACTTTGGGGTTCACAAAAGTAGGTTATGCATAGAAAAAACAAGGAGTGAGCGGTCGTTTATTTGTGTTGTGTCTGTTGTACACTAAACTGGATTATAATTTGTTTAATGAGGTTCAAATATTTCTTCTAGAATTCAGTAGTACCAACAGCAATATCGTTACTAGAACCATTATTTTGACTATGGTTGTGGATGCAACGATGAAGTAGCTTGCCATATCAATAAAATACAAATAAAAAGTGTCTATTATTGAAAACAGATACAATATTCTAACTTAAGCTATTAAATACTCTTTATTCAAAAAGTCAAAAGTAATTAAAATAAGCATCTGGCGTTTAATGACCGTCAGACAGAGTATCGCATACATTTGTATAATAATAAATTAATTACGCTCAACCCTCGAATGCAAAAGAAATTGCAAATTAAGTAAATTATTAAGCGTTTGCTTGGTACCTAGCTATGAGTGCTGTATTTTTACACATAACGGAATACAATGGTTATATTATATCCAAGAACACTTTCTATCGCTTTTTTATCTTTAAAATCTTTAAGTGTTATTCTCAATGCTCATTAAATGCGTTTTATGCTGGTTTACATAATTTTCATGACTATGAATCAGCCTGTTCATTTATTAGCTGACTATCTGGTCAAACAGGTAGATTATAATTATTATAATCTTATGCCAGATTAAATAATTGGATATTTGCCAAAAAAAACAGAAATAAGTCGGCAGTTTCAAAAGGTTGTTTAAGTATTTTTTTCTAAATCAATGAAAAATTACAACTACAAAATGCATCAAAAAAGGTGAAATGTATGAAAGTGGGTGTAATAGGCACTTTTTTATATGTGTCTTCAATTGTTAGTAACATACGCAGATATAAATGAAACCATCTAATTATTATTTACGTCTTTAGACCATCATTAACAAAATGAAATAAATCCCACAGTTATAACATAGTGATTTTAAGTTATGGCACCCAATACAGCGTTGGCTATTATACATGATGACCGCAAACCGACAAGGTTGTGGCGGGGGTACCGCGCTCAATGGTCATAAATTTATCATTACAGTGCAATCTCCGATCGGTTGGCCGGTCGATGCGGTCGAGTGGTGATTGCGAATACATGTCATGGTGTTATTGTGTTATCGATTTGTTTGCTGTACATGATGCTTTGTAATGGGAACATTCGAATGGACAGTAATTTAGGCATCTGATTAAAGGTACGGCAGTTGATTTTTATAAAAATACATGCTAAGAATTCGGGTAATTGTAACTTTGTTGTTGGTGGCTATACTATAAATGCACTAGTTGATCGATTACAGGTTAAGCTACTTTTGAAACGGTTAGTCCGTGGATGGGTGAACATCTATGTCATAACGAGTTCGTCCATCTTTTAGCACGTTAAATTGAGGGCCCTGGCCGTTATTCATACGTCTTTGGCACTCTTAACGCACTAACCGATTGTCCAACAAGTATATTGAATAAATCCTTGAGTACAAATTACACTATTCAACAACCTTAAGAACTACATTTTCAATAAGGGATTCGATGTTATTATACAGTATGCTACAGCTTAGTAATCGGATAACAATGTAGCCTGCATCCTGCATCCAATATGGCTGCCGTCCAAAACGGGGCGAGTTGTATGTGGGGAATCTTGTTACAAGGCGAGACCTGCACATGTGCGAAATTGATCGATTACTGCGAAACGATGATTGAACTGTGGTATAGCAAGACTAATACTCAGATGGAAATATTATTTTAATTTAGTATAGCGAAGAATATTGTTTTTACAATTGTATACTATTTTTTATCAAATGTTAGTTTTTTTTCATAGTTTTTCTTAAAGTCATGTTTGTAGTATGTTTTTGTTTTATAACAGCTTATAAATAGGTATCTTGCAGCGGAGTTTAAGTTTTGCTCTTCACTGTGTTTTGATCAATACGAAATTAGACAATCAACTGACTCTCAAACCTAAAAACAATAATTTTGCCTAAAAGACGAGAGTTCCAAATCCAAAACTTTGTTAAATAAGATTTTCACATTTTCAAAGAACATCCATTCCAGAAAAAGTAAATCTAAAGATCTTGAGATAATATTACTAGACCTTTTTACCCAAACACACGATCAGTTTATTTTCGTAGCTGTTAATACAAAACCAATAACTATTGGGTACTGATTACGTGTTGTACCCGCAATCACATCGCCATGAAACTTGAGTAAGAGGATCCAATCTACTGTGTATTGGTCTAAGATCATTGGTTAATATAGTGGCTTTGTGGGTGTATATTTTAGGACACTCAAGTTGCAACAAACTATCCCTGTCATACACTTACATATCTATACGAAACATTATCTATTTAACAATTAATCCACGCGATTAATTGTCGTCATTTTGATGTCCGTGACGATGACGTTGGTGCTTGTGTACTACAAACTGGTTATCTTTAATTTTTTAATAAGAAAGTAAATTTGAGAACAGAGCCAATTAGGTGCTCTATCTCAATAACTTCTACCTTTGTAGTGTCTCTTATATGATAAAGCGAACTACGTATAATAACGTTGACATTCCATGCATTTAAATGTATCTTACAATTCAACGTCAATATGGAAATAATACAAGAAAATAATAACTATCAGAATACTAGAACGACACATAGCTAAATGGCGTTTTAATATATCTAATCTCTATGTTTAATTTGAGAGTGCTAAGGACGCGACTTTGCTATGCGTCGTTCTTGCATGATGACAAATTATTGAAAGTTTACTTACATCATGAGACCAGTATGAGAAATCAAAATTGAAGCTTTTTGCGCCATCCTTACTGCCGGGGGGTGCCTTCGGGTTTACTATCACTGTAACAAAAGAAAGAGATTGTTAATATCACATTTAAAAAGAAAAAATCATTACAATAAATAGGAATTTTCCACGATCTGTGATAAATATAAAAAAATACTGTAACAAAATAATAAAAAAACAACATTAAAGGACATATATTTGTAATTCAAATAACTTTTTCTTAAAAAAAGTCTCCTGCATTATGGAATTTAATCCTTTTGTCACGCTGGATTTTACAAACAAACAAAACACAAGCACAAAGGTCGATCGGTCGATCACACCTGTGGGCTTGGCGTGGTAACGTCAACTACTCGGCTATCCGTGTAATCTTCATGAAATGCATTTCATAACAAACTACGACCATCTATCAACCACCGCACTTAAGGAAGGAACGAAAAAAGGAAAAGGAAGGAACTTTAACGTCTTTTCTAATCCAAAGTATCCAAACAAATCATCAATCCCTAGTACTCTCATCAAATTGTGTACTTAGTACTTAATAACTTATCCTAGTCGCTCATTAGCCAGCCATCATAAGCCACAGTTCGCACCAGTCTCGTAAACGCGCTCTTTTCCATCGTAGAGCTGGCGTCGCGACGCATCGATCGCGGCGCCACAACGCACGGCGCCGTTTGCCTGCATTCTAAAGATTGGTGCACAAAAGCGAAGTAGCGCTTTTCAAATGTTTCTATAGCTGAGCGTTAATTGCGTGATGACGTTGATGTTTGTTTTTTGTTCTGAGATGAGTTGTGAAGGTAGGTACTTATGTGTGCAATGTAGGTACCATACCTAATGCGCTGTTCCCACTTATTTAAATAAAGATTTGAAATGAATTAATCAGTTATTGTTTCTAGGCTGACTTTTTATTTTAAAACTAGCTGTCCCGGCGAACTACGTGCCGCCTAACACAACGCCTATGTACATTTTTTTTTTCAATTTTACCTTATTTTAAAAGCGTTTAACCTACCCTGGACTATCACGAATATTTCAAGACTAAAATAATTCAAATCGGTTCAGCCGTTCTTCTAGCTGTGGATTGTAAAAAAAAAAGCAGATCCAAGTTGATTTACTCGGCAATACTTTAATCAGAAAATTTACAGTTTATGTTATACTTCTAAATCTAGACGAGATATCTCAATTTCTTCGAAGAAACTTGATATCTTAACTCAAGAACAGGCATTCAAATTTGACTTCAAACATCTAAGTTTAATAGAAACAGATTGAAAAGCTAGTTCTAAACTCTTAAGTGCTTCTTAAACTTAATTCCGCTTATCTATTATCTCAGCCAAACTTAGAATTACTTTGGGAGTAAGTTACATTTCATTAATTAATTTTGTTTGACTCGTATAATCGTCTTAATGTTTTTAAATTAGATAAAGATGTTTTGGGGGTATCAACCGACCCCATACAGAAGCCCTAATTCAATAAAGTCCCCCATTCATAAACCTGATTCACACAATTTAATAATGTATGAGTAAGCGTTGTTTTGTCGCTCTCCTGCACTCAGCTTAATATGACTCACAGCTGCAACGCCACCATACTGTGCCAAAGTACCTAGACATTTTCCTCTTGGCTCATGTTTCTATTGCTACATAATAATATTTCCTTGCATTATGTATGTTGAGAATTGAATTAAATGAAAATAGTTTGTGATTTAGAGAAAGCTCGAATTTTGCTAACCATTTTTTGGGAACAAAGACTGCTCACTTTATAAACGTAAAGCCGTTCGCTACGAAACGAAAATGATCCCATGGGAACCGAAATGGGGATTTAAATTACTATTCTATGTATTATAAACTTTCTGTGTACCAAGTTTAATCGAAATGCGTTCAGTTGTTTGTGTATGAAAAAGGAACAAACATACTTACATACAAACTTTCGCGTCTATAATACTAGTTGGATCAGTTAGTTTTGGTTTGAGTAACATCAAACACTGGGTACTAGACATACGCAATGTAAGTCTTTCACAACTTAACTCTTTCGTCAAATGTTTTCCTTATCTTTGTAAGTCATACAAGCAACATTGCAACTACCCACAGCTAGAAACAGCGCTAACATTCCCGAGCGAAGCACACAATCAAATAGAGAGCAATGTTATTACTCTTTGTTTCCCCTAGCGTATAACATTCACAGAGAAATATGAGATTAAATTTCTATTCTTAACAAGATATGTGCTGTAAGAGTGCTGGATCTGGAAGACTTTTCAAGAAAGAAACTTTGACAATGCTCTTAGAGAGCTTTAAAGTAAACTATTTTTGACGTTCTTTAATAGGTATATATACCTATTAAAGCGTCACTACTTTACGGTATAAAGTGACAAATGAGCTTCAGACCTATTGGCGACTTTAATCTGAATCACTGAGTTTTGAATTCAGCCATGTTTTCGAAACCGACTTCAAAAAGGACGAGGTATCGTCCGTTTTTTACCATCAACCGTTTTCATTAATTCTTTTTTTATCTAACGTGAAATATCTGTCTTTTAGTCCTATAAATTTCATCATATTTGCTCAGCAAATTTTTATTTGTAGTCAATAGGTTACTACACACTAAGTACTATATTGGCAGAGCACATCAACAACTTCAGAATAAATATGAATCAGTCGCGCACCAGCGGTGCTCGCTGATGCATGAGTCAGCGCCATCGCAACCAGACGTATAGGAATACATCCGTATTTACGAGTGCTACCCCCAACTCCCCGGGGTGAACGACATGCGACATGTCCTAGACTGTTGTACAGACATTTTATTCGGATTAAAAAATAAAATCAACTCGACATGAGAGTGTGTGAGTTAATATAGAGTAGAGTCTTGTCTGTACTCAGTTTTACATGAGTCATGTGTACTAACGTATTTATTTTGTACCGCTCAATGAGTTTCTTGAGTGTTTTGAGAAGATTTGTTGCGATGTGCGATGTGTAATTGAATAATGAAAACGAATGACGTTTATAATTTCATCTAATATTAGTAAATAGGTTATTGTTAAGTATTTAGAAGCAATTGCACATTGACTTTGGCATATGCAATTAAACTTGAATGGCTTATCTTAATTTGATAGTAGTCTAAAATTTGGGTGATCCACGAACGCTTGTCCTGAGTCTGTCCCCCAGGACAGCCGTCTGTCCCACCTGTGTCTTTGTGTATATGACTTGAAAGTTGTGAAACCTGCCGCGGCACAAGGATTAAGTTCCTTTATGCGGGAGTCATTTTAACTCTATCCTTTATTTAGTTTACTAAGAAATAGAGATATTTTCAAAGCCAGCTGATTAAACTCCCCCTTACTATAGTTATATTTTATTCCCCACGTGATATATTGCTTCCAAGACTAGTTTTATGATACTGTTTTACGTCTAGCTTAGCTTTATGAGTCAGTTTTGTTGCACCGAGGTGTACCCAGGAAATAACTAGTTTTACTGCATCTCCGGTACGAGATGAGCTATCAAACTCAAAACTATACACCTAGTGTCTCTGGCTGTAGCTTTATAGGTAAGATTTAGTGTCTGAAGTATGAGCCTTTAAAGTTCTGCTGCTATTGTGGAAACGAGACATCGTATTGCCAACACGTATCGGCGTCTCTTTCTTACAACAGTATTCTGGCTTATGCTGCTGTGTGGATCAGAGTTTCACACGTGAGGATATAAATATAGGATTTCGATATGTTTAGTCAGTTCTTAAACTCTTCCGGGCGTTGAACTAAGACATAAATGCTGGTCAATGGTATAAAATGATAGCATGCAGTAAGATAACTACAAATCGCATTGGATATAAATCCAATTCTTTTATTGATCTTTTGGTGTTCGTGAGATTTATACGGAGATATTTCAGGGAGACCGAAGTAAACATCAATAGCATTTATTTTAAAAGATTTATATAGACCTGGACGGAAAAGGTAAGGTTTATTCAATCGGAAACAACCCGCGTAGAATAATCCGGTTAAACATAGCTTAGGAAACAAAGGAATGAATATTCAAAAAAGGTATACAACCCTTAAATAAAGAGGTTTGTTGAAACTGAGTGATTTGGGAGAGAATATTAGTTATTTTTGGATCTACGCAAGACATGTCGCGGGTACGATCCCTATAGGGCAAGCATTTATATGGCACACGAATGCTTATGACAAAGTAACGATTACTTTTTTTAAAGTCCGAGTTTGATACATAACGACACACTCTAAAGTGTTAGAAACGAAAAGGATACCTTTCAATACATATTCAATTGTTTTTAATAATGGAAAGATACAGTGTAAGCATTGTGACCGATAGCCCGATACTACAATTACATTACCTAATCTTCTACTATAACAAAATTAGGAATATAATAGTCTGCCCGGACATTTGGTAAGAAATCGATCGCTTCCGCGTTCGAAAAGGACCTTGAGCGTGAAGGCCGAATGTTGAGACCGGAGTCAAACTGTGAGAGAGAGGTCACAGATTGGTTTGACACTGCTGAGTAATGTCATGATCTGTCCTTGCTTGTATTACTTTTGATAGCGTCAACGGCCGCAATCAAGAACGACAATTTTATTACGCGATTTTTTTATATTTTTTATCTCTATATTTTACTTGAAAATTATAAAGACAGCATGACACTTGTATGTTTTGAATACCTACTAGTGTTAGCTTCTAGCAGTAGCGCTACTTACTGAATCACCGCCATAGTTCGGTGTTTCACTTTGAGAATCGATTCGTTGTTCATGACAGAGGCCTTGATTCTTTTAAATAAATTCAAATAATGAAGGATAAGTTTAATATTATAGTTATTAAGGTAGTACCTACTAGGTAGGTAGTATTGTAGGTACAGTTTGACTACTAATTAAATGGCGTCGTAAATTAAGAAAAAATATTTATAAAAAAATTCTGCAAATATTATGTTAAAGTATGATTCAGGCTATTGATCCATATATTTCGTTAAATAACAACATATTCATTTATTTTTAAATAAAAAAACATGATGAATTATTTAAAAATGCATAAAAAACGCGCTATTAAGCTGCGTATTTACCTGAATAATTCTATTTAAACGCTTTTGAAAAATAAAGCAAGCCAATGAACCCTACAAATATAATACAAACATAAACTCCACAAAATGGCCAATAATTGGCTGTACCATTTCATTTTACGGGTTTAACTTCCAAACAATGGTCTCGTTTCAATGCGCCCCGGTGAAAAATAGCTGAAAGGGAATGAGGCGAGCTTGGGGTCAGAGTACCACGTGACTCACCAATAACGGCTCTGATTGTGGAGTGATGGAGCGGAAAAATCAGCGGTTCGTAGGGTTACGTTAAGATGGAAACTTTAACCCCTGTGTAAGTTTGTTCAGTAGAAATCGTGCAGGACTGTAAACAGACCAAAGTTAGACTGAATTTGAAAATTGGCAATAGTTTGGGAGGTAGAGATGTAAAGTTAAATTTACAATGGTCTGATAGATGAGTATGTTGCAAGCTCTCATAACGAATTCTGAACATGGAGTAATCCAGGACGTTTCCTTAACGTTATAGGTTACACAGAACAAAAAATACAGAAAAAAATGTAGAAGTTTTCATTTTCGCTCTGAAAAATTATCCTTAGTAAATTGTCTACAAATAGTTTGCATGCTAATGCCTACTACTAAAACTCGTAACTATTGTATCGTCATACGTACATCTAATATATAAAATTCCCGTGTCACGATGTTAGCTACCGTACTCCTTCGAAACGGCTTAACCTATTTTTACCAAATTTAATATGCGTATTCAGTAGGTCTGAGAATTGGCTACTAACTATTTTCATAACCCTAAGTGATAAGGGTTGTCGACCCTTAATATTTGTCACTGTGATCGTCGACTTTTAGGCGGTATGTAGTTCTCCGAAACTGCTAGTATACTTATATTACTCAAACTATGTACCAAGCACTTTGTTAATTAAAAAGTTCGTTAATAAGTTAAAAGAACACTTTGTTCGTTACGAAAAAGAAATATTTTGCAAGCTTTCATCAAATCCATCAGAAAGGTTCATTTCACAAATGATGGCTCGCTCAAAGAATTTGAGATGAAATGTAATTAACGATGACTATTGTGTTGAAGCCTCAACAGCTTTAGGGCGGGAATTTTCCCAAACAAGACCGTTAAATTTTTATGTAAATAAAATCTAATGCTTTAATTTCATTAAATGTTTCATTAATATCCAGTAATTTACTTAATTGTTGTTGCAAGAGAATGTCAATCTAAAAATACCGTTTTTATTTGGCGTTAACTTTCTAATAGGGAGTATTATTTTTAACGTGAAATTTATTTTTCTAAATAGCTATAGGTATATATAACTTACGTACATAGAATATTCCAGAAAAGATTAATTAAGACTGCCAAAACACGATCGCGTTTTAAATTTAAACATTCTCGTATTACACCAATTGATTGCACTGAGAAATCTATACTAATATATAAAGCTGAACAGTTTGTTTGTTTGTTTGAACGCGCTAATCTCAGGAACTACTGGTCCAAATTAAAAAAAAATCCTTTTGTGTTGAATAAAACATTCATCGAGGAAGGCTTTAGGCTATAAACCATCACGCTGCGACTAATAGGAGCGAAGATACAATGGAAAATGTGAAAAAAACAGGGCAGGTATAAATTATAACTTATCTTCCACCCACGGGGACGAAGTCGCGGGCAACAGCTAGTTTTACATATATTTTTAAAGTTTCATCTAACATTAATCACTTATTTACAATAATCTTAGGATGAACAATGAGACCGACTATCACGATATACGTATATAACATATGACCTTGATCAATATTCAACCTAAATGTTCATTTCAGCATAAATTCTAGTCAAGAACAGGGTTGCGTGAGGCCGCGCGCTTAACATAACATGCTGTGTGCTGTAAACTGTACCAAACGTTATTTATACCCACTTTATATTGATTCAAATTCTTTATAAATTAGATTCTTATGCCGGCTGTACACATGGGGCCAAGGTGTTGGGCCAACGTGTTGGGCCAACGTGTAGAGAGCTACCTGGCGGTATGTTGGCTTAATTGGTCTAGTTGGCGCCAACATTGGCAGGCCATCCGAATAGTGTCGGTTTTTTGTGCACACATCAAAGGATCTTGGCGCGCTCCGCAAACAGCGTTTACACGTTGGTGTCTTGTTCAGTTCGTTGTTACTCGTCAGTGGAGACAGTATTGTTGCGCGTGAGTGAAATTTACGTTCCCATGTTCCGATAGCGATGGCGGCGCCGGTGTGGACAAGCAATGAGGTTTTACAATTCATAAAGAACTTCTACGTCCATCTTTGAAGCGCCAATGCAGAATGATCAGTAAGCCAATGTGTGAACAGCAATCTTGGTTATCCATCATTTTTGCCCAAGACGTTGGCCCAACACCTTGGCCCCATGTGTACAGCCGGCATTATAATAAGGTTATTAAAAGTTATACAATTATAGTTTCTATTCCTGAAAGTTTAAAGTCCTCTTTTCAATGTACCTTTCAGTATTATTGTTGAGATACGATTTTCTCTATCAAAAAATTAATAAAGAAATAAATTGAAAACCTGGAAAACAAACTTTATGAAAAAAATATCTCTAATTCGACAAAACCAGAAAACAGCATTTCCAGTACATTTCCACTCGACATACAAGTGAGGGTAGTACCGATATTTTATTAACAATTTTAACGAGCAGGCCCGCGCCGGTGCTCAAACACGTTTCAGACATAACTCATGGAGAACGGTAACTTAATAAAACTTTATGTGACTTCATGGACTGTTTGCGGACGTGCCATCTACTCCACACGTACCGCAGAATATATAGTGAAGACATACGAACAGGGAATTTGGAAATACGTGGACTTCAGACGGCAATTTCAGAAGGAAACACACGAAAGTTCCAACTTTAAAAGCAATAAAATCAATAGTATTAAATAAAATTGAATTTCTTGAACCAAAACCTTTCGAAAGTTTGAATAACGATCCAAAAACAATCCACTCAATGTAATGAAACCACGCGAATCAGTTAAAAGTGGGAAGCGAAACTGCGGGAATTTACGAGAGCTATGGAGCGGTCCATGGACACGGTTTATGGGGCATTATAGGGTTTATAGCCCATTGAAACATAATACAAGGGAGAACCGCAATACGTTTCAACAGATTTTGAACACCTGGCCGCAGAATGAAGGGCATTCAACGGTTCGGAATGACTAGCTTTACAGTGAAAATAAATGACTCAGGTTTAAAAGAAAATTTAACTTAGGTTTCGTTCCTCGCATCTGCAAAGTTTTCGCAGTAGGTTTTTCACTAATCATTAACATAATATATGGAAAATTTGCCAACACATCGTTGAAAATAACTCTTAAAAGCATCAATAGACGAGTAAAAGCTTTAACGATGTCGACGCTAATGCATATTAATGGTATCAGAGCAAAATACTGTGATATGACGCAAATGATGACGTCACGCCGTGCCCTTTACGAAGGCGCCGCAAGAACGCCCATATCGAAGAGACGTGACAATGAACTTGGTACTGAACGAGTACATAATATAAGACTATAATGAAGTCCTATTTCTTGATGAAATTATCTTAGAACAAGACAAATTAGAACCTAAACCAAATGACACTAATAAAGATATAAATTTAAATGCTAAAACAGTTTCTATTCAAGAAGATGTTGGAGAAAAACATGACGTTGAAAAAGCAAATGATATCATAACACGTAAACATGAAGATACTTATCAAACTCATGAAATGCAACTCGACGCTCGGAATAACATGGACGCCGGAGACGTACGTAGCGTACTAGTTGACTAACGAGGTCTGCTCGTTAGACTACAGAAATGGGAGCTACCTCGACTGTGACGACTCAGTTTAATTCACTTGCGGAACTGTTGATAGACTTAATTGGTACCAACGTCGACGCTTCACCCAGAAATTCAGAGGAAAAAAATAAAATTGAATTTTCGAGGTCTGTGGTATTTGAGGTTATAAGTGAGAAACTTGTAGCAACTCTTGATATTACCAAGCTAACAACACATGGTTACTTAATTTAGGAACATAAAACAATTGTTTGTATAACCAACTAACATTTTACTAAGACCAACAAAATTGTACTGCGTAAATAATTAACAGCTAACGTGATATTAAAGTAAAATATGTTCTAGCATCTAATATTTAAAGTCGTGTTTCCAACGAGTGGTTCATATAAAATTGTGTAAGGCCAGGGTAATAAATTTCTGTAGCCACAGCTCAAGTACTTCACTTCACATGACGTCGACTCTCCCTCGAGATCTTTCTAGAACTCTCGAAATTATATTCTAGTAACAAAGAACATACTCAACTTAGAGAACAACGTAATATAGTGAAGTGAACATTATTAAAGAAAGGTTCATTATATCGTCCTAACGACAGAATATACAAGAGAACGTTATAGGCGTTGATAGGCGAAAATTAAAACATTCCATGGAAGCATACCAACCTAAGCATACTGAACACGAAAAAGGAATTCCAATTAATCTTTCGCCTAACCTTTTTTAAGTTACAACATGAGGTTACACCACCGCCGCATATCTAACACTTATTTTGATGCAATAAGGTTGAATTTACAGTGTTTTTTCATAAAGGTATCAGTATTGGTAAACAGCTCAATTGATTTCTGCTGACATTGCCGTCTTGTAAGGTTTCGTTCGCGACCTTCTACACGTTGTACTGCGCAGTAGAAACACCGAATTCCATACAATCCGTGTTTATTTAATTAGAAAAATTGTGGAACAGTATTTGGAGAACAAAAGACGTCTCTTTGATGAAGTTTCATAACAAAATCTTTACAAAAACCATTGTATTTGAGATTTGTAAAGTCTCTTTTTGTTCGTAAATATAGGGAATAAACAACATTACAATTTAATAGAACGGGAATGATATTTCTTTTTACTACTGATTGGATTTTGACTTTAGCGAAGTTAGCGCTTGGAGTCTCGGGGAAAGAAGCTTGTCTGCCAAGAATTTCAATCATTTATTATAATAAAAGTTCGATATGATATATAACGCAATCAATTTAATAGTGTAGTAAATTGAATAAAGTT
>NW_020799566.1:0-52102 GCF_003590095.1 Trichoplusia ni
ATCTTTGTCAGTTTCCAGCACACTACTTGTAAACGTGACGTGCTTTGTATGAAAAGTTGAAAACTGAGTTCTCTTTCTATTCCTAAGATCATTTTGTATTGTGTTATCCTTATAAACAGTAGTGTTTTTAGTTAAATAATTAAACGTTGAAAATTTTTTGTGGATTTGCGATTAAATGACTGGACACGCTAAGGTATTATGGACGAATAGTGGTGAAGATTTGATCTCCTCGTAGAACAAGCATTATTTTGTGTGTTCCAAAAATGCTGTTATATTGTCGTTTTTTTTTCTTGTATCAGCGTTTTCAATTAATTTTCTCAAACAAACAGAGTTATAGGTACCTACGATTTATTTACATCATGTTTCTTTTTGTGTCAAATTCTTTGAATAGTAATGGAAATTAAACTGACAGAACTAATCACACTTTTGAGAATGTTCTTATATTATTTTTGCTGGCAGAATTTTTAGAAATCCCAGTAGTCAAAGTCATTGTCCTAGCCTTTTCCAAGTAGCCGAAAATATTTTTTAATTTATTTATAAAAGAACACTTTATTTCTAGTTACGACATTAGTCAAATCTCCACCAATATACCTAATCGATATTAAAATCAGTCTCCAAGCTGCCAGCTGGCAAAATAACCCTTTTTAATCAAAATCTTTGATCCATAATCCATAATATTTCACTCCGAGCTTCCATTTACTCGGTAATAGTATTATCTCCGTGTTTCGTATGAAGTAACATAATCCCTTCACTATACTTTGGATCGCTGGAGCTAAATATAGACGCGATTATTTTAGCCAAGCTATAAACGAAGGTTTATAGGTCCAGGTATTAATATCTTGTAAAAGTTGAGCGCACTTTGAGACAGGTTGGAAATATCTATGCTGTGCAAGTTTTAGTTTCGTGTCGATAAGTTATAGTGGAGTAAAAGCATGTGAGAAAAATATTTCTGCGCATGTCATGAACAGTATCTCATTACGGTTTTTTTTTAGATCAAATCCCTTTATTTGAAAATACATGATTAGCGTAAAATCGATAAAAAGTGGTGTTATTGCAGTATTTAACTTGATAGTAGAATATTTATAGGAGGAGAATTTTTATTCTACTTACAAATGTGAAAGTTGTAGGCATGTTTGTTCTTCCTTCACAAAAACCACTGAACGAATTATGATGAAACTGAGTAAGCAGATAGTTTATAACCTGGATTAATACATGGGATGGCCTTTATCCCGATTTTATGTTCTTGTGACATCATTTTCGATTTTTAGCGGGCGGTTCCGCGGGCATCATCTAGTGCTATATATAACTTTCTAGATCCCCTACAAGACAATTTATTTTAACTCTATCCAGTTTTAACCAAGAGTTTCCTAGAATTCTGTGAACACAATTCTGTCGGAAAATCCATCTCACTATATATACCGAGGCTAAAATTAAGGCTTCTGCATGATAGTCACGTTCCATGACCACGAAACTTACTTGATGTATATCCCATAGTAATATGCATATTGTATTTGCGGAAGTGCATGTACAGCCTTCAGTACAAGTATGTACAAGTCAGATCATGAACATTGTATAGTTTAGAAAGACTTTATGAGATAACCTATTTTCCGTATGGTAACATTTTCTTTTAGAATACCGTACTAAAGGGTTAATTTAAAACGAATGAACTATTAAGGCTCCGCGTTACGTTCGTCTGACCATTACGGCTATACAGTTCAAATTTTCAGATGCATAGATGATAACAACAAATAATAAAAGTCAAAATCCAGGTTAAGCATCGCTACGTAGGGTTTGAAGGGTGAACGTTTTCTTTTTTAAATGTTTCCTTTTTACCCAATTAATACAAAATTCTTAGCATCGCAAACGAGTCTGACTTGTGCTTAACTGTTTTTTTTTTTAACTCTACATAACTCCACAATTCAACTTATCCAGAAAGCCTGGTTTAGGTCATTTGATACCGTCATTAATCAAATGTTACCCTGACTCTAATAGAACAAATAACACGATATAGCTACAAGTTTGTAATTTTGTTCCTTGTATATATTATGTACTACATAATTTAGTTGTGAAACCATTATACGTAACGTACTGCGTTATATTCTCACAGACTTGCGTGATTACTTTCAATTTGTACACGAAATGAGATCTCCTAAGTAAGTAATGAAACATAAATAAGCTGTATTAGGTGCATTTCATCTTAACCGAAATACCTTGGGGAATATGACTCCTGTAATGATACGATGTGGTATGCAAAAATCACCCTTAGAGCGTGGTGACAAGGTCCTAAATGAACTTTGAAATTACTGATGATGCATCGATAATATTGATTGTGTTTAGTAGTTAGTAGTGACGGTTTATTTATATGGATTCAGTCTAGGATATAACTGTACTAGTTGATCGATCACAGGTTAAACACACTTCATACATTTGGTCCTTGGATGGGTGACCAGGTCATATGGTCACGTGTTATACATCCGCATTTTAGAAGGCATGTTAAATTGTGGGTCCTACTATCATTTATACAGTATCTTTGACAGTCGTTAAATGCTGGCAGAAACCTAGAAAGTCTGACAACTAGTCTAGCTAAGGGGTATCGTGTTACTCAGGTAACTGCGTTGAGAAGTTCAGAAGCTCATTTATCTGCAAAGATCAATTAAAAAACACTTACAAACATTAAAAAGATAAATTGTTTATAAAACGTAAATTTGCTGAAACAACATTGTTTTATATCACTCAATGATTTTATAGCGTCTCCGGAATAGGAATCCGTGATAACAAAATCCTAAACAAATATGGACCCAATAACAATCACTGCGGACGAATATCGAATACTAAAATATAAAAATCTATCATTACTTCTATTACATTGGAATACTTTTTAACCGACTTCAAAAAAAGGAGGAGGTTCTCAATTCGACTGTATTTTTTTTTTAATATTTGTTACCTCGTAACTTGCGATTGGGTGAACCGATTTTCATGATTCTTTTTTTTATTTGAAAGCTTGTGCTTCCCGTGTGGTCCCATTATCACCATTTCAATATCTGATGATGGGATCTTGTAGAAATCGGGGGAACTCTTCAATAAATAACAACAGATTAACCGCAATTGTTGCTATAGCATATCTAAGCATTGTTTACGCATCACACAACATATTATCACGCCTGTACTTACTACAAAGGTTATAAAAACTATTTCGAAAAAAAATAATGTTCAAGGTCACTTACAAAGTTTTACAAAAAACGCAATACTGAAACTAAAATAAACATAATTAGATGTTTGTTCTGATGAGATATTCGGTTATTCAAAATGGCCTCCATAATTAACATCACTCTCAAATGGTAACAGACTGGGTGGAGGCTTTCGAACAAATATCACTGGGAATTCTGGGCAGTTTCACGGGGGCAAAGAACTCATTTGGGCAGCGCGTTTAGTAGGCCTACCCATACTAAAAATCACTAACTTTCCACTAAAAAGTGAAAAATAAAATGAATTTTGGAAAAAAATAAAAACCGACTTCAAGACTACACTAACAATATATACAATTGAACTAAAAAGTATAAAATAATATTTTAATTACAAGCCAAAGAACACTAAACGAAAATCACAATTGACTTATGCATCATACTATTTACATTTTAAAATCAGTTATTTTTGGAGTCGGTGCCAGCCAAACAAACAACAATATTAATGACACAAAAAGAAATTACATAAATAATTGAAAAACAACGATAATTGAAAAGAAGACAATAAAATAATTTATCTATTAATAACACAAAAAAGAAACATAAACTAATACATACAAACATAAAACACAACCATCAGCGTCTTCTGCCCTCACGCGTCTGCCCGCATTTGGCACCGACCTCAAAAATAACTGATTTTAAAATGTAAATAGTATGCATAAGTATCAATAATTTCGTTGATTTTCGTTTAGTGTTCTTTGGCTTGTAATTAAAATATTATTTTATACTTTTTAGTTCAATTGTATATATTGTTAGTGTAGTCTTGAAGTCGGTTTTTATTTTTTTCCAAAATTAATTTTATAACTGAAGAACACATTTCAATGTTTAGTTATTTAACTAACCGGTCAAGTGCAAGTTAAACTCGCGGCGCTGAAGGTTTCATACAAATAAGACAAAGTAAAACAAATCGGTTGTTTACAAAACAAAATAAATTTTATAGACCCACAAATTCATTTATCACCCAATTCTGGCCGTTAATAATTATATATTTGCTACTGAATAGATAGGTTTTTATGAGCACAATGCTATTACAGCTTAAGACAAGCAATTTCCAATCCACATATTATGCTTCTTACAAACCTCAATTTAATTAAACTGAACCAATATAGCCTTTATGCATAATTACAATTACTCGTAATAAAACCCAGCCACAAACAGATTCTGCATTTTTAAGAAAATAATATAACAGCAAAAACCATATAAGAATATTATACACTTATATTAAGAGAAAACTTTATGAAAGCTCCATTTCATTGAACTTACTTTCCTCTCACTTTCAAGCATCATTCACAAGTGCGACTTAAGCCTCCCAAGTTGATAGAAATACTGGATAGCAATCAACTCGAATTCTTCGCTTCTATTGTGCAAACTACCCTACTTAAAGCAACAAAGGGCCACGACGATAAATAAAAAGTAATCGAATCGGGCCATCCTTTTCAACCTTACCTCAAAAGAAGTTAAAAGGTTTAGAAATAAGGAGGTTTATTTTGAATTGAACATCTCTCATTCACAAGCTGTCTAAAGGAATAGAACATGGAGGGAAATGTCAGTATATTGTTTTTACTACTCTAGATAGACCTATTCGAGCGTCTTGAAGTAAGCTTGTTCAACTGAAAATAGAAGTTAAGAAACTGCATCGTCAAATTTAGTGGAAGAGGGCAAACTGGAAAATTAAATGTTCTTTTTTTATAATAATTAGAATTCAAAATCACAAAGAAAATACTTCGTAAAAAATGAGTTAAAACTAAGTACATAAAAAGATGACGTAGATGATGATGGTATATATTTTTCAACCCCAAATTTAAACTTTATTGAAATTATGTTTTTCTCATGTGTTTTTCTTCTTGTTACGTTAGTCTAAAAGTACTTATTAAGGGTATAAATTGAATACTGGCCCAATTCAAAGAGATGATTTTTCAAATCAAACCAAAGGAACCTCCCAAAAAACACAGAATAGCTATCCTTAGAAGATAAACAAGAAACAAAGGAAGTAGCATCCATATTCAACAGCTTTAGAATTTGGGACGGTCGCAGAGTAAAGACGATGCATACATAAATTTGACTTGTCACTAGCACCGTTTAGGAAACAACGCCTAAGCGTCCAACGTGGACCATTAACGTCCTTAGCAGGTATAGATTTAATTTTGTATAATAAACACGGCAAAATTTTGAACGTCTACTTGAGACGGCGATCAATATGAAAATATAAAGTGACTCAATTATTTAATGAGGGCTAACTCGTTATAATCATAGTTTTAAAATAAAAGTCTAGTTAATGAAAGTTTTGCTACCCCTCTTTAAATAGCTGAACCAATTTCGATGACACAAATAGCAAAACAATTAAAAGATGTCGGCTACGGATCGGATCACTATTTAAAACTGTACGCGAAATGAAAAATACAACACTCCAGTTTCGCTTAGAGGAAAAAAATAAACAAAGGCAGATAATAATTCTATTATTATTTAAAACTTGATACTATTTCTGGTAGCATCAGTACTTTAAACAAAATATAACGTATCGTATATTCAATCAGTATACATTCAAGCCAAATCTCTGCAAACGTACAATAAATATTGGCTTGTCAGTTGCAACGGCTCGATAGAAATAGGTCACGGTGCGATGTGTGTTCGGAGTTAAAAACTTTGAAATTGATTTAGAAAATACTTTAAAGATTTAAGTGAAAATATTTGAATAAAAAAATCGGACACGCCACACACAATTAATGTTCAAAAATAATAGTAAAAAAACTGATTTTCTGAGAAAAAATTTCTTTCTCATAGTTGCATAGCCTCTATTTATTATTTTAATTAACTTTAGTATGTATTTCTCAAAATAATCTAAAATCTATCATCTGTAAATAAATCAAGTGTCTGGCTATCGTGATTTTTGAGATATAGCCTGGTAAAGCCTGGAGATCAACGACGCACGTCCAGGCACCGAAACCTGAGTAACAATGAGATTATGGTTATGTTTAAAGCAATCCATGAAGATTCCCCGTCTATGCATGAGTCCTACCGACACATACGTCACACATATACATATTTATATCTCATACCACTTAAAATACAACAAAAGTATAAACACGGTATTAGAATGCGAAATGAAGTAATTTCTCATGAGAAATAGGACTGTGAATGATGATATTGCTGAAACAGTAATAAACATTCTCCAGGGAGACATAATACAGGAACCCGAGCTTGATTCCACACACCCTGTATAAACTTTACATAGGGGCGGTGGCTTAGGTAAAGAAGTGAAGGAAAAACCCGTTTTTTTTTTCCATGGGATTTTAAATGCATATGACGAATATGGACCAAGTGAATTATTGATGCTTAGATATGATATAAAGGCTAAAACGGTATACTGTGTTCAGTGAGCATGTTTTTTTTAGTTTTTAGCCTAATTCTAAAGATCCAATGTCTACCTATCAGTTCTTTCATTAGTCACAAGGCTGTATTGAAACCTAACATCAAGGCATTTTCCACCATTTACACCGGTTACCCACTTTTTGTAATTTTGTTGTTACGCAATTGGTACGAAACCCATTGTCGTGAGAGTGAACAATGGTTTTCGTATTACGTTCACATGTCTGACCCAAGAAGGACAAAAATAGTAAGGTAAATTTGGTTTAACGCAGCCGTCATGTCATCGAGGACTAATTACATAGAATGTTTGCAGCTGTAACCGAAATTTCTACGGTCAAATTCCGCTCGCAAGTTCTAATATAGACATATAATTTTCGGTATTGCAGTGTAATTTTAATTGTATTTTAATACCTAACTTTTTGCAGTATTTCATTTTAATCATAAAAATAGCATGTGAGTGAGATTAACCGATAGGTCTTTCTTAATTTATTTCTATGTAAATATATATGTATTTTTACGCCATTTGCATATATTATTTTATTCCAGTAAAATAGCATACAATACAAAAAAAACATAATTTGTTCTATATTTTTTCGTGTAATGGACTGAAATGGTGATTTTATTCAGTCTAGACAAGATTAAGATCTTTTTAAGATGACAATAAAATAAAAAAGACTAGCGAACACCATTTATTGTTAGTATTACTGACACTTCAGGAGAAAATGTGAGGATGGGAAATCATGTTGGTGGAAATGTTTAGGCTATGACCCCTTGGAGAATTCAGTATAAAAATATCTAAGTTAGTGATTGTGAGAACTTCTGTTTATCGTAGTCCATAAGATACAAATGTAAGATTATACCTGATAAGACTAACTCTGAATAGAGAATGTCCATGATGTCTGCTTTAGATAAAAAAAAAACAATTGGATCTTAGACTAAACCTGTCTAGTCCTTCGAACAGATTTCCAAAACATATTGAAATCGTATATTTCTTTTTATCACATGATTAAAAAGTACGGAAGATTAAAAGCACTTAAAATGATGAAATGTAGTGGGGGCTGGTAATATCACTTGCTCATTTTATCACCTTTAATTTATTTATTTATTTATTTATTTATTTATTTATTTATCATTTATGTACACAGACCAATAAAAGTATCACAAATATAGAAAGAGGTGTACAAAGGTACTGCTTATTTCTTTGAGAAATCTCTTCCAGCAGACCTGCGAAAGGATAAATAAGTTAGAAAAATAGACAATAGTGTACAAGCATTGGAAAAACAGAAAGAGGTGAATATGACAAATACAATTTTAACAAAAGAAGAAAAGATAATAAAAAGAGACAAACTGAAATAAGATTACAATTACATAAATAAATACATATATACAATATAAATATGACACAACAGAAATTAAGATGACAGGTAGTGATCCTTTACTTGTCTCTTAAATATGGAAATAGATGAAGAATTCCGTATGTCAGGCGGCAGAGAGTTCCATAATCGAACTGCGTGCACGGTGAAGGAGTAGGAGTAGAAGTCCGTGCTGTGGGGATGGAACTTGAGGAGGGTTTTGAGGTGGGATCGGCACGGAGCGTCGCGAGGCTTGACGTATGAGAAACGCTCTCGTAGATACGATGGGTAATGTGGATTATGAAGGATGTTAAAAAGGAGACATAATATCCGAGTGTTCCGGCGAAGGCGGATAGGAAGCCACTTGAGATCCTTGCGAAAGTTGGAGACGTGGTCGTACTTACGTAGCCCGAAAACAAAACGTATGCACAAGTTTTGCAAGCGCTCAAGCTTGTTTAATAGCTCCTCAGTAGCGTCTAAAAAGCAGGCATCAGCGTAATCAATAATCGGCTGAATCAGGGCTTGAGCCAGCGAAATTTTACATTTCAAGGGAAGGAAAAACTGGAGGCTCTTAAGCGAGTGGAAGGAGTGATACACTTTGCGGCTAACCTCGTTAATATGAGATCGCCACGAAAGGTTCGAGTCGATTATAACGCCTAGGTCTTTGGCTGTGTCGGAGTATGGGATAGCTATACCGTCGAGGTATAAAATAGGGATGCAATGGGCGTCGAGTAAACTACGCTGATGTCGACTGCCGATGATTAATGCCTGAGTCTTATCTGGGTTCAGTCGTAGTCCGAAGGACTTCGCCCATGAACTAATGCGGACTAAGTCAAGGTTTATGGCAGATATAGCAGCATCAGCATCAGCTAGTGCGAAATGCCGATACACTTGCAAATCGTCTGCGTAAAGATGGAAGTTAGAAGTAATTGAACGTGTGCAAGAGTTAATGAAGATAGAAAATAATAGAGGAGAGAGGACGCCACCCTGGGGCACCCCCGCAACGAGATTACACCAATCAGAAAAAGAATCATCATGGCGAACGCACTGCGAACGGCCCCGAAGATAGGAGGAGAACCAATCTACGGAAGAGGAAGAAAAGTTGAGAGATTGTAGTACACCCAAGAGTACATCATAGTCCACTGAATTAAATGCGCTACTGAAGTCGAGGAGAACAAGTACTGAATAAGTACACCTTCGTTTTTTTGTTTACGAGAGAAAAGAAAAAGGACCTATCCAACCCTATTGTAGTCACAATCATATTCTCCATCATAAATGATATTATATTCTGATTCTGATCCAGAATATTTCCTTTATTAAGTCGCAAAAATAAAATTCTCTCATAGCTTACCATTAAAAATCAACAAATCATCACCCCGTGGAACCTTAAGGACATACTTATGAAAATTTATTAATCTTTGCAAGAATTTTTACAGAAGCTCTCGACGAAAATGATAGAATATAAAAGTATGCATGAATGTAATACGGAGTCACGTACGAAGTCTTAAGAACACCATTATGCGTCATCTTGCTAATGTCCGCCATTATTCCGTATACCTTTTTACTCTTTTCTGCTGTAATAAGAAACAAATGGAACTTGTAATTTTGTTCCAGCTTGTAGCAATAAGGTACATTTGGTGATTATTTTTTGTTTAATTATACAATATCCGTGTCTGTTTGACCGCATGTTTGATTGGATTTTTTTTATAATAGATTCATAGCCAGCCTTTTCCATTTCCCAAAAATATTGTTGTTTTTTTCCTATTCTGCACTTAATATGTTTTTTAAGAGTTGCAAAAGTGAGAGGCCGTTTATAGTGATTTGCTGATCTGCTCTCATTAAGGCGACAGTTTTTCTAATTAAGCTCTCAATATAAGATTATTTTACGATGTGATTAAATAACCACCACAAAAAAATCAGTCAAATCCGCAATATAGAAAATTCTACAAAAATATTGTGGACCCACTTGTGGACCTGAACAGACGGGTTCATTTAATGGTTCTTACAAACGAAGGTCCATAAAGATCTGGTACATCCAAAGCTCTTAGTTTGAACTTACAAAATACATTTTAATTTTTACTTTAGAATCAAGAGGACAATTTTCATTTTGTAGAAACTTAATGAAGGAAGAGAGGATATTTTCTTGAGGCTTGACTGACAATTTAACGTTTTGAAAGGGAAATTTTGCTTTTAAATGTTGGACAGGTATTTGGACGAAATAGAATATATTTAACTGACCTGCGAATGATGGTTCTAATGAAATATAGTAAGTAGGTAAAGGAATAATTTTGTTAACGAAACGACTCCCGCAGTAAGGGATTTATACCTTGTATCTAGGGGGTTTCACAAACATTCAATTCATATATACAGGGACTCAGGACTCAGGGCAAGTATTCGTCAATCACAAGACGCACTCAGTGGGTTTTGCGTATCTGTATAGCAAAAACTTTCAAGAATACTTGACTTCAAGAAAAAATTGAAATAGATAAAATTCACTTAAATTGAGGTTAAGCAGAAAACTAATTGTGATGGTTACAAATACGTTTTTGCAGCCTCATTGTTGCGAGTTTAACCTATACTGAACCGGTTTTCAATATTTACATCAAATGTCCAATATTAACAAAATCTGCTCAAAACCATTTTCAATATTCCAAACGAAATAAAGTACTTCTTGTTGTTGGGTTAAATATTGACTGTTTAACCTTGTATTATATAGGGTCAAACCCATTACAAAACGTACCAAAAAAGGGTTCAGAGCCAGAATTTTCCTACACACATATTGTTTTATGTAACTAGTCTAAATTTTGTTAGAAAAGGGGTCAGCTAAATCCTAAACAATCCCTCTTTTGTGTAACGTCTAATTCATGCCTTTTTGTACGGTATTTTTACATACTGTTGACAGAAAAACGTAATATATTATAATGTCAACTTTGATTCTGATTTAGGTAGTTTCCGCAGTTTAAGTTTCACATCAACATCTTTAGGATAAAATCAAATTTATATAGTTTTTTTAGGGTTTTTTCGTACTCTTGGTAACTATTGGTATTAGTTCTAAATTTAATAAAAGATACAGTTAAATAGGTTTGATAATATGAACAATAAAATTAATTTGTTGGAATTAGCTAAAAATCAAAATGCTTTCAGGATATAATTTACAGTCTCCACCATTTTCTATTTGTTTAAATTATATGATAACTTCTTAAACATGGCTATCAATACTTTTGGGTACTAAATATACATAATTATACTAAACATCGCCTATAACAAGATTGTAGATACATTAAGAAATCATTCAAATATAAAGAACCTAATTTTTTATTGCTTACTACATCTGTCTTTTAAAATATAAACTTTATTTCTTACATATTAAAGACAAATCTCCTTTAAATCACCTTTAACATATGACTACATCAGCATACACCACTCAAAATACTTCAATCACAGTCTCTATTACCAACACACCTTTATTCCATTTACAAAAAAACAGCTGAAAACGACAGCCGCCGAAACGAAACGAACTCTTTGTAATATTTCACGACAAAAAACTTTTTTCTCTTATTTATTGCCTGACCAGAAACGTAAAGAGTTTGAAATCGAAACGAAAGGTTTTAGAAGTTATGGTGATTGGATATTGATAAAAGTTGTTCCTTATTTCTTTAGGTAAAGTTTTTTTAATAGAAACTGTTTGGAAAAAGTTTTTCATTTAATTTTTTTTCTATCTTCGAAATGAGAATTTTTGATGCAAAATAATTAAAAGAGAAATAAGTTTTCAACTTCGTATTTATCATTGGTAACGTATTGAGTAACTTCACTAGATTTTAATGAAAAAAATCATAATTTTTGAAAGTATTTTTTATTTGTTTTCTTCTAATACTTTGTAGGAGTATTTTATCCTCAATAGTTGCGAAGAATAAATATTGTGAAAAAACCTAATCATCTATATATTTGTAACTTACGTAAAATTATAGGTACCTATAGTTAAATAACTTTACCGTTTTTGTGATTGAAACTTTTTTTAATTTTTTGCAGTTTGATCCTTGTGTCGCTTGACACTAAGATATCTTTGTATTTATTTGGTGTGCGATAATGCAAGGCAATTCATCACGCACGTACCTGACTCGCTACAGTCGATTCTGTGTCTACACATAAATGTGGCATGTATTAGGCTGGGGAGACGTGCCATTTAACCGCAACCATCTTGCTTGTACTAACACTGATTGTAGTCTAGATTTGTTGCTCAACTGTAATGAGTACAGTGAGAAACAAAAGTAAGTTAACATGATTTGAAATTGTACCATACTCTTCTTTTTTTATGAAAAGTATTACAATAACGAAAATTTGGGCAAAATATTTACGTCCTAGTCGTAAGATATGAAAATTTAAGGAGCTTCTGGAACTCTAAGGTTTTCGCTTTCTGACAATAACTGATCAAGCTCAGTCATCATCAAGCAAAGCCAGGTAAGAATACATTCAAGTGGCAGTCGGAGTCCACGCCGAGGGCTCCATTAAAATAAGACAAATACAAACATTTTTTTAACAAAAAGCCATAAATCAAATTGATTACCGTACCAATGCAGTTGGCAACAGAAATACATGTATAAAGAATACACCTTAACAGCTACGGTTCGTAGGATACTGTCTGGTGACAGACGGACAGACAGCAGAGCGTAACTAATAAAGAAACCCTTAATACCAACGAAGGTGTATCTACACATACTCGTACATAAATAAACAGATCGTGTATTTCCTGACTCACCTTTCTTAAAAGCTAGGAACAAGAGTAACAGATAAACAAAAAAAAACAGTTTCTTAAATAAAAAATGACCAGCTCTTTCTTTTCGAAGTATTTACGCCTCTCCCAAGCAAATATACTTTTTAATGAAGCAAATTAACTGTCTTGATTTACCTTGAGACTGCGAAATTTAAATAAATACCGGAATGTAGGAAAATATTTTTAACCCTTCTTTCAATTGGCTTTGTTTCTGTTCATTCCCTTAGGATCTAATTTAGCATTTTAAGATGACAATAACAGTTTTTTTTATACTTTTATTGGTATAATATACTTCCTAAGGGAATAGCAAAAATTTTTGGAAGCTTATTGAATTTGTCACTAAATAGTTTAAATAATAAAATAGCTCATTTTAACGATAATATTTATGACAAACTTTTTTATTATGCCTTCGTTGCGCTTCATGTCAACTACCTAGTTTCAAACTAGATGGCGCTGTAGCGTGAAAGCGCTTTATCGACGATGCTGCTGGCAATTTGACTCCGAAATTATTCAAGCGATTCCTGGTAAAAGAATCAGTGAGAAATACCAGTGATCCATACTATCCATCATATAACTTATCCATAAATAATTGTCCAAATAACATAACTTAAAGTTCTTATTACACTATTATATTTATAATAAACTCAAGCCTCATTCAATTAAAGGAAGACAAACAACGAAATACATTTTTGTCCCCTTTCTACAATTTTTATTCAATGATTTGGGCACTAATTTGGTATTTCTTCATGTTTTGTGAGAGCTGTCAACGATTAATTCAGTGTTTGTTCATTTGAAAGCCTTTATTATGAACTCAATTGAAAATTGGTTCATTAATTTTGTGTATTCTTACAGTAGTAGAGTTTTTTATGTACCATTTGCATGTTGATCAATGCCATAAGATTACTGAACTTGTTCTTAGCCACACTATTCAGGGTTGACGCTGAGGTTATACTGGTCCTTGCGTCTGCAGGTAGCATGTCATCATTATTCCCCTGTCTTTATCCCAATTTTTATTTATAGTCGGCGCAACATGTTTTCTTCATCCATATCTTTATATCAAAAGATACCCAATTTTTTTTCAGCCGTTTCGGAAAAAAAACCGCCGCAAATGGAATGGTATGTAAATTTTCGATATAGATCGTCTAAAAAAATAATAATTGATAAATTTTTCCATTCCCCAAAACCATAATACCACTAAATTTTAACACGAAATTTGTACAAATAGAATCATCACTATTTATGCAATACTTCCCTCCCACGTAATAATTTCACGCGTTCACAATACAAACACATACAAACTCTATAGCAATTTGAATGCAAATTACATTTTGTTAAACTCATTTATTATTACACCGTAACTTAATACATTTATCTACCAATTCCAGTGGGGTTATGAGCTACAAATCCAGTTGTAAACTATGGTATTCTATGTTTTTTGTTCGCTTTTGACATTATTGCTATCATATACCTTTATGTAGTAAGAAAAGTGACTTTGTTGTTTGGGCATTTTCGTTTCAAAAATACAAAAAAAAATATCGTTACAGGTAAGGAGCCCCCAAACAAAATTATTGGTGTTATAAGTTTGATGTGTTTGTCTGTCTGTTTTGGGAAAGTTTAATAATTATAATAAAAACGCAGCAGATGATATATTTCTGCTTACGCTATAACATAAAATAGAAAAATCCAATTGCATCCATCCAAAAATTTTGTTTGCAGTTACAAAATTTTCAGGTCAATATTCCGAGTCACACTTTATTTAATGAAGATGGCACTAGCACCATGAGAATTAAGTTGGCAATGCTATTAACCCCTAAAACCTGCACTCCCACCCACACAAATCCAGGTTTTCAACAGCTAAGCCGCCACATAAGGTTTTAACAGGGTATAATTTCAAAAGCAATTTTGTTAAGCCTAGAATTTGTACTTTGATTACTGTCTAGGGTCATAAACTTAATTAACGCGGTTACTAGGTTTAGGTTTCACGAAAAGCCGCCACCCATGGGATGTAAATTAACTTTGTAGTTATTCTATTTGTATTAATAATGACATTATATTTAACCCTAGAAAGATAATCATATTGTGACGTACGTTAAAGATAATCATGCGTAAAATTGACGCATGTGTTTTATCGGTCTGTATATCGAGGTTTATTTATTAATTTGAATAGATATTAAGTTTTATTATATTTACACTTACATACTAATAATAAATTCAACAAACTATTTATTTATGTTTATTTATTTATTAAAAAAAAAACAAAAACTCAAAATTTCTTCTATAAAGTAACAAAACTTTTAAACATTCTCTCTTTTACAAAAATAAACTTATTTTGTACTTTAAAAACAGTCATGTTGTATTATAAAATAAGTAATTAGCTTAACTTATACATAATAGAAACAAATTATACTTATTAGTCAGTCAGAAACAACTTTGGCACATATCAATATTATGCTCTCGACAAATAACTTTTTTGCATTTTTTGCACGATGCATTTGCCTTTCGCCTTATTTTAGAGGGGCAGTAAGTACAGTAAGTACGTTTTTTCGTTACTGGCTCTTCAGTACTGTCATCTGATGTACCAGGCACTTCATTTGGCAAAATATTAGAGATATTATCGCGCAAATATCTCTTCAAAGTAGGAGCTTCTAAACGCTTACGCATAAACGATGACGTCAGGCTCATGTAAAGGTTTCTCATAAATTTTTTGCGACTTTGAACCTTTTCTCCCTTGCTACTGACATTATGGCTGTATATAATAAAAGAATTTATGCAGGCAATGTTTATCATTCCGTACAATAATGCCATAGGCCACCTATTCGTCTTCCTACTGCAGGTCATCACAGAACACATTTGGTCTAGCGTGTCCACTCCGCCTTTAGTTTGATTATAATACATAACCATTTGCGGTTTACCGGTACTTTCGTTGATAGAAGCATCCTCATCACAAGATGATAATAAGTATACCATCTTAGCTGGCTTCGGTTTATATGAGACGAGAGTAAGGGGTCCGTCAAAACAAAACATCGATGTTCCCACTGGCCTGGAGCGACTGTTTTTCAGTACTTCCGGTATCTCGCGTTTGTTTGATCGCACGGTTCCCACAATGGTTAACTTATACGGTTCTTGTAGTAAGTTTTTTGCCAAAGGGATTGAGGTGAACCAATTGTCACACGTAATATTACGACAACTACCGTGCACAGGCTTTGATAACTCCTTCACGTAGTATTCACCGAGTGGTACTCCGTTGGTCTGTGTTCCTCTTCCCAAATAAGGCATTCCATTTATCATATACTTTGTACCACTGTCACACATCATGAGGATTTTTATTCCATACTTACTTGGCTTGTTTGGGATATACATCCTAAACGGACACCGTCCTCTAAAACCAAGTAACTGTTCATCTATGGTCAAATGAGCCCCTGGAGTGTAATTTTGTATGCACTGATGGATAAAGAGATCCCATATTTTTTCTAACAGGAGTAAATACATCGTTTTCTCGAAGTGTGGGCCGTATACTTTTGTCATCCATTCTAAGACATCGTATCAAAAAATCAAAACGATCACGACTCATTACAGAGACGTACACCATTGACAAAGATCGATCAAAGAGGTCATCTGTGGACATGTGGTTATCTTTTCTCACTGCTGTCATTACCAGAATACCAAAGAAAGCATAGATTTCATCTTCATTCGTGTCACGAAATGTAGCACCTGTCATAGATTCCCGACGTTTCAATGATATCTCAGCATTTGTCCATTTTACAATTTCCGAAATTATCTCATCAGTAAAAAATAGTTTGAAGCATAAAAGTGGGTCATATATATTGCGGCACATACGCGTCGGACCTCTTTGAGATCTGACAATGTTCAGTGCAGAGACTCGGCTACGCCTCGTGGACTTTGAAGTTGACCAACAATGTTTATTCTTACCTCTAATAGTCCTCTGTGGCAAGGTCAAGATTTTGTTAGAAGCCAATGAAGAACCTGGTTGTTCAATAACATTTTGTTCGTCTAATATTTCACTACCGCTTGACGTTGGCTGCACTTCATGTACCTCATCTATAAACGCTTCTTCTGTATCGCTCTGGACGTCATCTTCACTTACGTGATCTGATATTTCACTGTCAGAATCCTCACCAACAAGCTCGTCATCGCTTTGCAGAAGAGCAGAGAGGATATGCTCATCGTCTAAAGAACTACCCATTTTATTATATATTAGTCACGATATCTATAACAAGAAAATATATATATAATAAGTTATCACGTAAGTAGAACATGAAATAACAATATAATTATCGTATGAGTTAAATCTTAAAAGTCACGTAAAAGATAATCATGCGTCATTTTGACTCACGCGGTCGTTATAGTTCAAAATCAGTGACACTTACCGCATTGACAAGCACGCCTCACGGGAGCTCCAAGCGGCGACTGAGATGTCCTAAACGCACAGCGACGGATTCGCGCTATTTAGAAAGAGAGAGCAATATTTCAAGAATGCATGCGTCAATTTTACGCAGACTATCTTTCTAGGGTTAAATAACATTGTTAAAGCGAGGGCACTCAATAAAAATTTCAGACCTCCTTTTTGGCGCTTTATTAATAGTTTTCAAATCATCTGTTTATAATTTCAAATAATCATCATCATCATCCTAGCCTTTTTTCAAACTATAATGGCCTTGGCTTCCAGTCCAACCAGTTGCAGCTAAGAATCAGTATTTTTTTCTATTAACATATAATTTTATTTTAACACATTTTCAAATGTGAATATAAGGTAGTTAAATGAAAAAATGTAATAGTAATTACATGAAATAATAAACAACATCATAAACTTATACATGTATATTGCAAATAAAATAAACAAACGAAATGTCTCCAAACAGTATGATAATTAAGGCTTTACAGTAATCTTTGTTTCCATCTCCTTAATAAACCCTTACGTAAGACAAAATTACATTAATGGCAGTTACTTTGTGTACGCATTGACGTTTAATCACGTCCCATAAAAAGGGATCAAGGAACATCCAAGGGCTTAAACTCATTGAAATCTACTCATCAATTTTGAGATCAAGATTTTGGTAATGACTGCAATTTACTTTAGAAAGGTGTGACTAATATTGTTGTTATCTTTGGTAAAGCTTTGGTATATTATTAGATGAGGTAGATATAAAAGATATCTAGAAATAATTCTTAATATCTTACTAGCTTACTACCTGAGGTACCGCTGTCCGATTGCCACAAGGCTGTATCTCATGAACTGTTTACACCTTTAATTTCACTCAAACGATCGAGTTTAATCAACGATTCATAACTTTGTTTGGTGAGATATAATTTTTAAAACAGATAAAATAAGACAAAACCAGTAAATTTGAGCCTCAACTTCAAATTTCTTTATTATTGTTTTGGTAGTCTTTTGCTCATTTCTAAGGAGCCCTCAGTATCGTAAGTCCGACTCGAACTTGACCAGCTTTTAAAGTTTTGTTTCTCTTTCACTCTTTTACATAGCTTCAATCATATATCTAGTAGTCAAAAAACAGTCAAGAAAAAGCAGAAGGCAGTAGTCGCAGTATTTTACTGTATTCTACATATGATGCCACAGTAAAACGAGTTTTATGACCATGGATATAAAGATTTTAATCTACCTACATCGTCTATCTTCATAATTTGAATAATAATGTTATTGCGTATAAAGTCGGAGGTTAATGGTAACAGATTACGAGGATCGTAAAAATTACATGTCTTACGAAGTATTGTTCATAACCCACTGTTTTAGGAGATAATGTCATAGTAAAATGACAAAATAAAAGCTAACATTAGAAGCGTAGTCAGGACTACTGGCACTTCATCAGTCTTATGTGAGGGATGGGCTATTAAATAAATAAAATAATAAAAATGTTTTATTGACACCAAAAACCTTTTACATTTCTTAGAAGTAAATAATTAATCTAAATAGTTAATCAAAGGTCTAACAAATGGAGTAAACCCTGACTCCTAAACTAGGTAATCCTGTGACTTAGGAGTCAGTGTTCTGCTGTCGCTAAGATACCAAAAACCTTCCTTATAGTGTGTTCTTATAATATGCAATTAATAGTCTACGATCAACAGGTTTCAATACTAGAATTTAAATTTTAAATTTTAAAACATGAAAGAGAAAAAGCTATTAAATTTTAAAAATAAAAGAAATTAGAAATTGTTTATGTGGGGATGGTATGTATGAAAGTAAGTGAGTAAATGTATGTGGGGTGTGTGAATGTGTGTGTGTGAGTGTGTGAGCGTGTCTGTAAGTGTAATGCGGACGTGATAATCTTGGTCAAGAGAAAGGTGCTTTATTGTTGTAATTGTGTAGCTAAACAAATCGAAAAGCAACAGTACGGTAAGTATGTCCACCTACTGAGGACGGTGAATCAATTCCTCTGTTTGGGCGTAGTTCAGTTCTTGTAGCCAATCTTGTACTTTAATCTTCACCTCATGATAATTAAGGTCATTTATTTGGAGAATTTTGCAAATTCGTTTATATATAAAAGAACTGATAGTGTAAAACTGGCGTCCAGCGAATGCGGTTCTGTGGCTTATTACTGGACACATAACTTTCCCTTTGCGTCCGCTTGATGTTGGTGGGGGAATTTGTCTATGTTTTTCTGAGAATGGTTCGAAGCACAAAGAGCTGTCTCACTGTGAGTAATTTACAGTCAACATATAACTGTGAGGTGGGAAATCTGTACGGGTCTACCAAGCATTACTTTAAGCACAGCTCTTTGTGCTCGTTCCAACTCAATAAACTTAGTCTTGGCGGCCCCTCCCCACACCGGGATGCAATAAGTGATAACGGACTGACATAGTGATAGATAAAACCATTTTAGAATTTTAGTATCAGCACAATATCTAAGAGTTTTAAAAATATAAATAAGTTTCCTAGCTTTCGAGATAGTATTGTCTATTTGATTGTACCATTTCAGTCCGTCATCAATCACTACACCCAGGTACTTTGTGTGGGTGACACGGGTAAGAGACACGCAAGAACACGAACTGGGATCGGGACATGTGTGTGCCGTAATCTTAAATGCGGTTGGTGGCTTTGTTCTGGAGCTCAAGGAGAATGGGATATAATTAGTTTTAGTCAAGTTAAGGGTTAATAGGTTAAGTTGCAACCATTTCACTACTGTTTTTAAAGATTGTTCCGCATTGGTCTTCACTTCGCTCCAAGTGTTACCGTAGACCACGATCGCAGTATCGTCAGCGTAAGTGAAGATTCTCGATTTATGTAGGGCAGCGTGCAAAGGTCATTTATATAAATCTGAAACAATGTAGGTCCAATCACGCTGCCTTGCGGAACTCCGTATGTAACAGTTTCCTCATCACTTATGTGTGTATTGATCTTCACAGCTAGTTTTCTATTCTGAAGATAACTTTTAAAAAGTTCCAGTGGTTTGCCACGAATTCCTATAGACTCCAATTTAAGGAGAAGGGTGGGACAGAGACTGTGTCAAACGCTTTCGTTAAATCTAGGAAGATACAAGCGCATTTTTGTTGTTCGTCGAGTTTGGTAGCAACAAACTGAGTTAGGTCAATAACTGGCGTCTTCACAAGAAACTCCTTTTTTGAATCCATATTGGTTTGTTGCTATAATATTGAATTTGTTAAGGTAATTTACTAATTGGCTATTTATTAACTTTTCCATGACTTTAGATATTGCCGAGAGGACTGAAATGGGTCTATAATTGTTGACACAGTCTCTGGTCCCGCTCTTGTGTATGGGATAAACTAAAGCCTTCTTAAAAGGTTCTGGGAATATTCCTTTTGCTATGGAGATGTTGATAATATGTGTAATTATTGGTACAAGAGCATTCCGACAAATTTTCAACAGGGTGGATGATATTCCATCCCAGCCAGTGGCACTATCCTGTCTTAAGTTCATGATAGTGGATTCCACCTCGGAGTCATCTACATCAAGAATTACAAAGGAGTTGGTGAAAGTATTTGAGATGGTAAACGGGTGTGAGGTAGTAGGGATATTAGAAGCTAGATCAGCCCCAATCGTGGCAAAGAAGTGACATATGCTGTTAATTGCTAAATGAGGGTTAGATTTGGTATTCCAATAGTTCGGTAGGCGGTGAACTTATCTTTTTGGTATTGGTGATGTCTTTTATTTTATTCCATAATGTTTTAGGGTTGTGTTTGGCTTTTTCCAACTCAGATTTCTCATATAATGTTTTTAGTTTCCTTAGAAGGCTATTGCAGTAATTACGGTATCGTTTGTAAGTAATTTGGACAGTTTGGTTATCTGGTGATTTTCGAGCTTTTTTGTGAAGTCTATCGCGGTGTCGAATACACCTTAGTAGACCGGGTGTAATCCATGGTTTTATGTTTCGCTCTTTTTTAGGGACATTAATCATTTTAGTGTGTGTGTTAAGAACCGTTTTTATTGTGTTTATCAAGGTGATAGAGGCCAGGTTAGGGTCGTCTGTATTTATGATTCGAGAAAAATCTAGAGATTCTATGTCTGTTTTAACATTAGCGTAGTCTATTTTAGGAATTTTGAATAGCGGGACTGTCTGTTTTAGAGGTTTTGTGTCCTCTATTTCTACAAGCAACGGGAGATGATCAGTAATGTGGGATTCTAGAACCAGTACAGTTGTGGTTTTGTTCGTTTTTAAGATAACGTGGTCAATACAGGAATTTATTCTGGTTGGTAAATAATGTGCTGGTAGTAAGCCATGGGTAGCGTTAAGGGTTAAATAATTGCTTGAGCGTTCATCTACTCTTATATTAGAAGGTTTTATATCAATATTGACATCACCTATAAGACATATATTGTGTATTTACTAAATGAGGTTAATATGTTATCCAAACTACTTAGAAAATTTCAAATCCTTCTTTTGTTTTGTATGACGGAGATCGATAAAGTGAAATTATTGCTAATTTATTATTTATTTCACAAGTGAGACAATTCCCATTTTTAAATTCTGGTTCATTAATAGTGTACTTTATCTGATTTTTTATGTAAATAACTATGCCGTCATTTTGATTACTTGTTTGTTTCGAATAATAGGAACTGTACCCATCTAGTATGGGTAAGTTTACTATTTTACTCAGCCAACATTCCGTTAGTATAAGGACGTCACAACTGACTTTGATCAATGGTAATAATGTTAATAATTCGTCAAAATTTCTTTTAATGCTGCGAATATTTATATGAAGTATAGTAATAGATCCGTTCAAACCGGTAACATATTTATTACAGTCTTCTGGAATACATAAATAAGCCTTCGCGATTTCAATTTCATCTAAGTCATTGCTTATATTTTCAACTAGATTAGCCATTTATAAAATAAATAAAACCCCAATATTTGTTATGCAATATGGAATAAAATAAGATAATCTCCACGAACAGTTGTATTTTTATAATATTGATTGTTAATTACGATGATGAATGTTAGTGTAAGGTTGCTTGTTCGATAAGAAAGTGTGGATGTGTGTGTGTTTTGAATATATGTTTGTGTTAGTTTGTTGCTGAGGAATGTGTTGATAATAGTCTGTAGTGATACAATATAGAAAGATATATCAAGCAATACAAATTCAAAAATCACGTGCATGTAACAAAATATACGTGGGAAATACTTATTATATAGCTTTACCGACTTGCATAGTAAAGCTATATAATAAGTATTTCCCACGTATATTTTGTTACATGCACGTGATTTTTGAATTTGTATTGCTTAACACCTATCCAAGGAGTTCAAAGGATTAGAGACAGTCAGAGTCGCGCAGAGCATACGCCAGCGATCCCCGTGTCTTAAGCAGTAGAAGAAGATGAAGCCGGATTTAGACGGTGAATGTCCGACATATCCCTACGCTGTGCTGCCGTTGAAGTCAGCGTTTCCCGAAGAAGACCTGAAGACCACCCGCTCTGGGTTTGTGCGTGTTTCCACCCCTCTCCAACGCTCACATTGATGTTGCCCACCTTCTGCCTATCGAGGCAATACCATATGAAGCTCATCTGGAGGCGATGAATAAATGTAGAATAATATAATAATTATAATCTACATATAAATGAAGCATGAATAAAATAAACGAAAAAAAGAACAAATTAATTACAAAAATGTCTTCACATTAAAGCTTTGTTTTTTCTTTTTCTTTAATACTTTAACGTTTTACAATATTTCAAAAAGAATTCATTTCAAACTAAATTAAAGACAAAACAAATTATAAAATATATTTAAAGAATCATCAAACTTTATAGAGAGTTTAGCGAATCTATCGTAAAATTAATTCCACAGATGTGCTCAATATTTAAGAATTTCGATTCAGTCTGTCATTGTACCGACCTTCCACGAAGGTCACATGAGGCATTCAAGACGTAACATTCACCAGATTGAGCCAAGTTCAATAGTTTGATCTAAAAAGTTATAAGTGTTCGACATTTTGCTACTTAGATATCGGAGTTTAAAAGTTTTTGAATGTATTTTGTTAGTGACAGGCTTTTTGCTTCGCGTGGATGCTGTTTATGTGGCAATTGTATATGTTTTGTATACAATATACGTATAATATATGATGTTATGCCAAAACGCACAACACGCACGTGTTATACGGCTTTTCGAAAGGGGTCCTTGTGATGGGGCAAAAATGTTTTATTGTTGGAGCTAGGTATGAAGAGGGTGGCCTTTACCTACATGTCGATAAAAAAAATCCTTAGAAAAAACCACAACCTAAATTTATTTTTAAAGTAATTTATTTTTTGCCTTTAATGTTAAAGCGAAAACAGAAATACATCAATGCGAGAATTTTAAACGTTCAACACAGCCTATAACCTAGTCATAGATGACCAAACAAACATGAAAATTTTAATAAAATTGCATCGTTTTTATCTTTAGCTTACGAAAGCCTAAAAACAACGTTATTTTCCGAATCTCTTTAAGTAACATCTACACCACAACGTCATCAACAGCCCGTGGACCTCAATCATTATACAAACTAACTAGCTGTTGCCCGCGACTTCGTCCCCGTGGGTAGAAGATATAAGTTATGATTTATACCTGCCCTGTTTTTTCACATTTTCCATTATGTCTTCGCTCCTATTAGTCGCAGCGTGATGGTTTATAGCCTAAAGCCTTCCTCGATAAATGGCCTATTCAACACAAAAAGAATATTTCAATTTGGACCAGTAGTTCCTGAGATTAGCGCGAACAAACAAACAAACTCTTCAGCTTTATATATTAGTATAGAGTATAGAAGTATAGATAATACATCTTTCAACAATCAATTATAATCAAAACCACAAAATCATTATCTAAATCCAGCCCACTCTCAAGTAACCACTAATGAATCATTTATATGAAAACTAAACTAACACAACTAGTGACTGTATTAAATTCAAAACTAAAACAGCGTAACAAGGTATCCAACTAGTACAAAATCAGTGACATTTACGCCTAAACCAACATTCATTTTATAATAATATTAGACGTTGCTAAGCAAATATGAACAAGGTAAGTTTGAAGGTTTAACAAAACCCCCCCAGGAGTCAATGGAAAGGTAATTGAAAAGGTCAACTTGAAACGACTAATGAAATAGAGCATTTTGGGAATAATTCTAAAAGATGATTTCAAATATGTTTGCTTGAGAATAAATTTATGGGCGATGGAAATAAACGAAAGGCTAGTTAACGTAGAGATAACACATGGACTAACAAGAAACTTTTTTTTCCTTCTTTTTGTACGGTTGGTATCCAACCTGGTGACAGAGACATCTATACATATAATAAAATTGTAGAAAAGTGATTTCTGTACATTGAAAAAAAATAAAAAAATATAGCAGGGGTTATTGTTATGTCGATGTCGAACCCAAAAATGTAATTAACTTTTTTTTTGTCTGTTTGTCTGTTTGTCTGTTTGTCTGTTCACGCTAAACTCAGAAACGGCTGATCCGAGTTGGATTCCGTTTTCACGAATACATTGTGGTATGCTTCAGTTATGTTTTAGTGTTTGTTTCATGTCAATCGGTTCATAAATAAAAAGTTATGTGAAATTAAAGAATCACGTCGAACACTATTCTATGCTTATACATACATAGGCACCATAATCTCCGCAACTATTTGACGGATTTGGTTGAAATTTTGTACCGACATATTTAAGAGCCTGGCGCAACATAAAGACTACTTTTTACCGCGGGAAAACATCCTTTTCCCATGGGAATCGGTAGTTTATTGTTTTTTAACGCCTGTTTCGGTCAACGAACGACGTCGATCATTGTTACTAGATAGGTAAATTACAATCATTAATAGAATATGTTATAGCTACTTATTACCTTGTAATCGACTGGATTACCATGGGAAAAAAAAATAAAAGGGCTCATCTAAATTCTTTCTACTTAAGTTAGTTTAGGCTGATATCATAAACTATAAGAATAATTTACCGAGGGAAATCATAGTACTCCCATGGGAATTAACAAACATTTTTCTTTTACGGCTGAAGGTAGTTTATAAGCTGTTGAATTTTAAGAATCATGTCGAACAGATTCCTTCCAGTTTCCCGTGGGTCTGAGATGTTATCCCGCGGTAAAAGTAACATAAGTGTTGTTATTTCCAAGCCTAAACTAACTGTTTGCCAAATTTCATCCATATCCGTTCAGTAGTGGTAGCTAAAAAAATAGCCTATGCAGTGTAATGGACTAACAAGATGCTGTCTTTGTCTACATGTCAAATTGAAACAACCTTTATACATTTTAGCATGATCGTGTAAAGCAGCCTCAATAAAGCCTAAACAGCTGAGATGTGTATGATCTGTTCATGAATGATAGACACTCTTTAAAATGACATTTCCAGTGTGGCAGGTTTTTAATTCCAAATAAATAGTGATGTGTTAGAATCGACTTTATTACAACCAAAAGTTAGTCGAGCTTACATTTTTTTTATTAAATATCGAATTGACTTTATAGAAAAACATATTTAATTTACGATAATGAATTCTAAACCGATAATTTTTTATTTAACTTCTCTATAAAGATATTTATTATTAAACTAGCTGTTGCCCGCGACTTTGTCAGCGTAATTTTCAAGATATGAAAAACAATAAAGTTTAATAATAACGATCATCGCAAAAATGTAACGCAACATTTAAAAAAAAGCGCCTTTTTTGTTTTAAGCTTTGTTATAAAATTCTTTTGAAGCTATTTGTTTTTACATTTTGAGTTTGATTTTTATATACTTCCACGTTTTATGAATCTAGAAGACTTTCTGATGCTTCACAGTTATGGCATAAGTATCAGAACAAATTAGCTGAAGACTTTTTCAGGCACGCGCAACTAAATGATGACAACCAAATTAGTGAGAGATTACGTGAAAGTTACTTGAATCGTTGTTTGTTGGCTATTCAAGATATAGTTATATCAATTGGTGGTAATCCTATTTCTCAATATGGCATGCCCGAGCCATCATTTGACGGTGAACATATTAATAGAGATTACGCGATGGAAATTAACTATGATCCAGTAGATCTGGCAGACATTTTACAAACTGATGTATCGAGACTAACTGAAGAACAGCGTTCAATATTCGACCGGGTGTGTCGCAGCGTAGACAGTGCTTTGGGGGAAATGCTGTTTGTAGATGCTCCCGGTGGAACGGGCAAGACATTTCTTACAAAAGTGATTTTGGCGAAAGTACGAAGCCAAAGTAAAATTGCGCTTGCTGTCGCTTCATCGGGCATAGCAGCCACTTTATTATCAGGAGGGAAAACTGCACATACAATGTTCAAAATTCCAATCGACTTAGACCGCACAGAAAACCCTGTTTGTAATATTTCAAGAAACAGCGATAAAGCTAAGGTTCTTCGTGATTGCAGCCTTATTATATGGGATGAGTGCACAATGGCAAACAGAAAAGCAGTTGAAGCAGTAGACAGAACGTTGCGTGATATCAAACAAAATAACCAACCTATGGGTGGCATTACTGTACTTTTTTGTGGCGATTTTCGTCAGACTCTCCCTGTAATACCACGCGGAACAAGGGCTGATGAAGTTAGAGCCTGTCTAAAGAGTTCTCATCTGTGGCATTACATTATCCCTTTGCATTTGACTTTAAATATGCGAGCGCAAATCGGAGGCAATCAAAATGCTCAAGAGTTTTCCGAGTTATTACTGGAGATCGGTAACGGTGTGTATCCGCAAGAACAAGGAAAAGTTGTTCTCAATGAAAACTTATGCAGCAAAGTTTCATCAATACGAGACCTCATTTCAAAGGTGTATGGAAACCCAACGCAAATACTAACCTGCGAAAATTACTGGCTTTGCGAAAGAGCAATTTTGACTCCACGAAACGACCAAGCAGCAACAATAAACGCTGAAATTTTGAGCTTAGTTTCGGGGGATAATGTGGAGTATATCTCTATTAACAGAGTTATGGAAGAAGGAGAATCTACCAGCTACCCAGTAGAATTTTTAGAATCCCTTAGTGCTCCTGGACTACCAGCTCACAAAATAAAATTAAAAATCGGCGTACCCATTATGCTCCTTAGAAATTTAAGCCCACCAAAACTTTGCAACGGTACTAGATTAAAAGTAACAAATTTACAACGAAATCTGATAGAAGCAGAGATTTTAACAGGGTGCGGAAAAGGTGATAGTGTTTTTATTCCTCGGATTCCTCTCATTCCAAACAATTTTCCGTTTAGTTTTAAACGAATTCAGTTTCCAGTGAGCCTATGTTTCGCCATGACAATTAATAAAGCTCAAGGTCAGACTCTAAAAGTTGTGGGTGTAGATCTAAGTATCAGCTGTTTTTCGCACGGTCAATTGTATGTGGCTCTCTCCCGTGTTAGCAATTCCAGTAGCCTGTATGCTTTCACCCCCGATGGCTATACGTCTAATATTGTATATAGAGAAGCATTACAGTAAAGTAGGTTTTTTAGCTACCCAAAATGACCGATCCAAAATAAAAATAAGTACATATTAAAAAAAAACGCTGCTCATAGTCACTATTCCACGCGAACGAAGTCGCGGGCACAGCTAGTATGAAAATAAATGTGTTAATAGTGTGATTGCAACCTACGACTATTGATTTGGCAATCGAATGCTTATTACCACTTAACTATCACTGCTATGAACACGTAGTTTGTGATTAAATAAAAGAGTTAATAATATCAACTATAAATCGACATTGCATGTTTTTGTAAATTTCTTTAATTATTTATTACAAATATTAAATTTGTGCTAACGTCATTTTCTGAATTTGAGAAAAGTCAGACGCAAATCTGCAAATATATTCTCAACAAATGCAAAACCATTAAATAATGATAGATCTCATGCCTTTAACCCTAGAAAGATAATCATATTGTGACGTACGTTAAAGATAATCATGCGTAAAATTGACGCATGTGTTTTATCGGTCTGTATATCGAGGTTTATTTATTAATTTGAATAGATATTAAGTTTTATTATATTTACACTTACATACTAATAATAAATTCAACAAACTATTTATTTATGTTTATTTATTTATTAAAAAAAAACAAAAACTCAAAATTTCTTCTATAAAGTAACAAAACTTTTAAACATTCTCTCTTTTACAAAAATAAACTTATTTTGTACTTTAAAAACAGTCATGTTGTATTATAAAATAAGTAATTAGCTTAACTTATACATAATAGAAACAAATTATACTTATTAGTCAGTCAGAAACAACTTTGGCACATATCAATATTATGCTCTCGACAAATAACTTTTTTGCATTTTTTGCACGATGCATTTGCCTTTCGCCTTATTTTAGAGGGGCAGTAAGTACAGTAAGTACGTTTTTTCGTTACTGGCTCTTCAGTACTGTCATCTGATGTACCAGGCACTTCATTTGGCAAAATATTAGAGATATTATCGCGCAAATATCTCTTCAAAGTAGGAGCTTCTAAACGCTTACGCATAAACGATGACGTCAGGCTCATGTAAAGGTTTCTCATAAATTTTTTGCGACTTTGAACCTTTTCTCCCTTGCTACTGACATTATGGCTGTATATAATAAAAGAATTTATGCAGGCAATGTTTATCATTCCGTACAATAATGCCATAGGCCACCTATTCGTCTTCCTACTGCAGGTCATCACAGAACACATTTGGTCTAGCGTGTCCACTCCGCCTTTAGTTTGATTATAATACATAACCATTTGCGGTTTACCGGTACTTTCGTTGATAGAAGCATCCTCATCACAAGATGATAATAAGTATACCATCTTAGCTGGCTTCGGTTTATATGAGACGAGAGTAAGGGGTCCGTCAAAACAAAACATCGATGTTCCCACTGGCCTGGAGCGACTGTTTTTCAGTACTTCCGGTATCTCGCGTTTGTTTGATCGCACGGTTCCCACAATGGTTAACTTATACGGTTCTTGTAGTAAGTTTTTTGCCAAAGGGATTGAGGTGAACCAATTGTCACACGTAATATTACGACAACTACCGTGCACAGGCTTTGATAACTCCTTCACGTAGTATTCACCGAGTGGTACTCCGTTGGTCTGTGTTCCTCTTCCCAAATAAGGCATTCCATTTATCATATACTTTGTACCACTGTCACACATCATGAGGATTTTTATTCCATACTTACTTGGCTTGTTTGGGATATACATCCTAAACGGACACCGTCCTCTAAAACCAAGTAACTGTTCATCTATGGTCAAATGAGCCCCTGGAGTGTAATTTTGTATGCACTGATGGATAAAGAGATCCCATATTTTTCTAACAGGAGTAAATACATCGTTTTCTCGAAGTGTGGGCCGTATACTTTTGTCATCCATTCTAAGACATCGTATCAAAAAATCAAAACGATCACGACTCATTACAGAGACGTACACCATTGACAAAGATCGATCAAAGAGGTCATCTGTGGACATGTGGTTATCTTTTCTCACTGCTGTCATTACCAGAATACCAAAGAAAGCATAGATTTCATCTTCATTCGTGTCACGAAATGTAGCACCTGTCATAGATTCCCGACGTTTCAATGATATCTCAGCATTTGTCCATTTTACAATTTCCGAAATTATCTCATCAGTAAAAAATAGTTTGAAGCATAAAAGTGGGTCATATATATTGCGGCACATACGCGTCGGACCTCTTTGAGATCTGACAATGTTCAGTGCAGAGACTCGGCTACGCCTCGTGGACTTTGAAGTTGACCAACAATGTTTATTCTTACCTCTAATAGTCCTCTGTGGCAAGGTCAAGATTTTGTTAGAAGCCAATGAAGAACCTGGTTGTTCAATAACATTTTGTTCGTCTAATATTTCACTACCGCTTGACGTTGGCTGCACTTCATGTACCTCATCTATAAACGCTTCTTCTGTATCGCTCTGGACGTCATCTTCACTTACGTGATCTGATATTTCACTGTCAGAATCCTCACCAACAAGCTCGTCATCGCTTTGCAGAAGAGCAGAGAGGATATGCTCATCGTCTAAAGAACTACCCATTTTATTATATATTAGTCACGATATCTATAACAAGAAAATATATATATAATAAGTTATCACGTAAGTAGAACATGAAATAACAATATAATTATCGTATGAGTTAAATCTTAAAAGTCACGTAAAAGATAATCATGCGTCATTTTGACTCACGCGGTCGTTATAGTTCAAAATCAGTGACACTTACCGCATTGACAAGCACGCCTCACGGGAGCTCCAAGCGGCGACTGAGATGTCCTAAACGCACAGCGACGGATTCGCGCTATTTAGAAAGAGAGAGCAATATTTCAAGAATGCATGCGTCAATTTTACGCAGACTATCTTTCTAGGGTTAAAGAGTGCAATAGATACATTTGAACAATCTTTCACAGACTTTAGACAAAATTATTTATTTTTTCAAAAATTTAGCTTTTGTGTGATTATTAAATTAATTCGTCACGTATTAAACTCCTGTAATCTTTTTGGCATGGTAATACCCTGTTGGAATTTGGTTCCTCACAATTTACAACTCATGCCGATCGGGACAAACTTCATGAAAGTTTTATTGACTTTAAAAGACTGTATTTACTTTGCCTTCGTATGGTGCGAGGCAGTCAAAGGTTTATGGTTGCCGGCAGGCACTTGTGGGGTTGCAAGTGGAACTGTTTTACTGTCGGCCCTGCCACCAAGTCAGCTCATGATTAAGGAATCCAAGTGGACCAGAAACTAGTCGTGCAATCCCGATTAATACTTGTCAATAAACCGTTTTTTATAATGTTCCCTATCCAATCCAATCCATGTGGTTAAACATGTTTGGACTTTTTAACGCTCTACTTTTCTAAGCGACTTAAAAAAAAGGATATTCTTCGTTTGATTGTTTGTATGTATGTTTGTCCGCGAATATCTCGCGTTTGGCTGAAACGATTTGGATTCGGGTTTTCAGATAAGTATTTATTATTCCATCCACATATTTAATAATATTTTATGTTTCACATAGTTGTACAAATAAATATATAGTTATCCCTTTGGTTTTTATTTTTCTATTTTCCATACAGCAGAAAACTCAGTGATCCTTAAAGCTTTCATCAACCTAACCATCTAATAATATGATGCTATATAAAGCTCTATGTGAAGTTACATAAAACCCATATTAGTTTACACAGAAACGCACTTAAAGTTTACCACTGCATTTGCAGTTTCCCCGTCAATATGGAACTTAGTAAGTAGGTCAATTGGTCAGCCAAAGGACACATTTGACTACACAGGGCCTACTATCATCACTGTAAGTTATATTACTGTGAGTGTGGAAGCGAGAGACCGCTCTACCATGTGTATTGCGCTATCTTACTTCTGCTCTCGTAATAATGTTACTTCAAGACTGGGTAAACTGTACCGTTTTTTTTACAAAGTCTTCAGATCAATGGTGTGATAAAAATATGTTGTAAGCCTACTACTACTTAGAAAAAGACAAGAATATATAGTTCTAAAAAACTGAAATAAAATAAATCGTATCGAATAATATATATAAATAGATTTTCTTTTAATAATATTTGGATCAACATTGTTGAAAAAGAGATATAACTATTTCCATAATATTATTTTATACAGCTTTAAATAATGTCTATATAAGGTTATTTTTAAGAAACTCCTACGGATCATTTTATTATGAACTGTACGTAGGAGTAAGTCAAGGTTAATAGTCTAGTTCTTATAAAATAACGGTCAAATACGAGTCGGACAACCGACATTGAGCTTTTCGCACAAATTGGCTCAATAATAGTTAAGTTTTTTGCAAAGTTTCGTCTTTCAATGCTAAAACACTGCCTACCACCGAATTCCAAGATTTGAGTCCACGACAAGAAGCACCCTTTACGATTTGTTTATAATTTTTTTGTTTCTGGCTTAGATGTTTAATTTTTTGACAGCACAAAGGGACTGTATATCTGAGTATTTGTAACTGACTTTAGCTTGGAACCCGTATTCCCGAGACAGAAAGACAGAAAAGAAAGTGAATAACCTCCAAAATACCTTTTCAGTAACGTAAACGCTCTCATCACTCTACGTCAGACCATTTCGATGGCGATCAATATTTATTTTCTCTCATTATTACATGATCACATATTAATATATTTTCTATGCAATAAACAAATACCTATCTCTACCCAATAAATTTAATCATCACATAATTGTTTTGTTAGTTTCCAACATAATCGTGGCTTAAGCTAACCAATGTTATTGGAGCTGAATTATTTTGTGAAAACAGTCAATTGTTTTAGCCTGATTTGTGGTATAGTGGTCAGAAATAAAGGCAGGATGCAATTTCATTAATTGTTTTACCGCCCAAACATTCACACAATTGACTTTGGTCTGATATTATAATTTTTTTAATTTAATTTTTATTATATATTTTTTTTGTTCTAATAAGACAACAGAAGTAGTTTTTTATTTGTCCTAATTTGGTATATGACCGTAACATCTTTGCTTAACCTTGGTCTTTGAATATAATATTATTTTTTGTCATTATAGCAAAATACATCATCTATGGCATTTGAACTGTCTTTCTATAATTGTTCATGAGATACACACTGATGATAGACAAACATCAATTGCTTTTCATTTTTACCCTTTTTAGTACTGAACCCCAAAAAAGATATTTTATAATAACTGGTAACTTGTCTAAATTAGGCATTCGAAAGGACGTTTAAAACGTTTCGCCAAGGTTTAATTAAGGCCCAAAATTAACTTAACTAGGCCAGTATTACAACAGAACCACGCTCGAGTCATAAATAAAAACGAGGTTCTAATGCTCAGAAACTTCTGGAACTTCGCTCATAAAACGCAGCAACTTGGAATTGAAGGGAAATCTGATTCTAAGTCACTGAAATCTTGGTGTTTGAAATTGTAAAACGTTATAAAGAAATGGATTTTCACTACTATACTTTTTGATGTTTAATATTTTTTAAATTAATTATTGATGACTTGAATCTTAAAATGTTTTTGGGTAGCTCATTTTACTTAAGGGTAATATTGGATTGATCTTAGTGAAGTATAGCTATCTGTCCGTCTTGCCACCAAAATACGCTGTATCTTATGCACGAAGATAGCTAGACAGACTGGATATATTTTTGATATGATAAAATGTATTTTTGTTACCGCGTTAGAAACAAATACATAATTCACCCATATTGGGTGACTATTAATAAGTAGTTTTCTATATAGATTTTGTTACTTGTAAGGTTGTATCAAATTACTTGCTAAATAATTAATTTCGCACTGAAATAACATGAAATGTGGAAAAAATATGAATTCAAAGTCAAGATTATAATAATTTCGTTAACGTATTCATAACTATTAACGTACGTTTTACTCGGCAAATATTTATCGGGATAGCCCATCTTCGGACCCAACCGAAGCCCTTAATCATGAGCTCAGGAGCTGATTAACTCTACCTGGCTATTACAAAAAATACGAATCAGTAGCTACCGTTATCAAATAAACAATTATTGAGATAAAATTACCTTACATATCATTCATTCAATTCTTTCAAAGTAACTAAACTTTGAAATTTTCAGACATAAAAAAGTCTAAGAATTGGTTTCTTAGGTTTACGCGAATGTTAGACATTGAAATGAAACTACTTTTGCAGGTATCATGGTCACGACCATGATACCTGCAAAGGTTTCGAAACATAGGGAACTAAAATCTAAAATTAAACCGCGATAAAATCCGTAAAAGTAGTTTCATTTCAGTCTAAGAATGTTAAAAAATATTCTACTACGAACTATTACTGAAACTCTACTAATATCAACTTTTAGCCATCGAATAATGAAAGTAAATGATTCGTGTGTGAATTATTATTATTACTCATAACAGCTTCGACCTTTATACGCCTTATTAATTTGTTTGTCGCAAGAAAAATATATTTTTATTGGAGCAATGGCCGAATTAAAATATCATTATTTTTTGGGGGTAAGTCGCTCTCCTTTTAGGGTTCGATACGACACGGCCTTACCTGCCTATCTGCAATTGTTTTGCCTGCATATTAGACTTTTTCCTGAGATTTTATTTTTTGCAAGATTTTGCTTATGATGACTAACTGAATGCCTTACTGATGAAGTCGCAAAAAATTACTCAAGCTATAGTTGTCATAAGTGACTTTTTTTCAATTAAATTTTCGTTATGTTTGATGAAAAACTCTCCTTTTTTAGAGTTCTGTCCTTAAAAGCTTAAAAACGTTATCCTGTTACTGAGGCCTCGCTACCTATCTATCTGTCCATCTGTCACCAGGCTAGATTTTTGTCCTGCAGAGAACGTTTCTTTTTGAACCATTTTGCTCATGATGACCAACTGGAGTAGGTTATAATGACAAAGTCGTAAAAATTATTCAAGATATTTTTTTTAGTCTTTACATAAAAACGCTATCTCTTACAGCGGGTACTTCAAAAACATGTGTACTTCAATACACGTATTCCTTACCGTTGCAGAGTAAGTAATAAATAGAACTCTTAAAACAAAAAGCTCTCTTAATATTTACCTTTCTAAGTTACACAAACCCTCTAAAGTTTTCAAATCCAACAGTTAATCCCGGTTTAATTTGTAAACAAGACTATTTACTTTTCTCGTTTTCTTCGTCTCTGGCTCAAACAAATTTAGTTTTTAATTCTTTTAACCTGTCTCAAGTATTAATGAGGGTTGTCGGTTTTCAAGTGTTTGGTTAAAAAGTATCAAACTGTTGGACTCAAAGGTTGATTTTCGTTTGACTCAGACACTGATTGATTTTAATCAATCCGATGGTTTGAATTCGATACTCTGCGCTTATATAGAACGACTAGCTGTTGCCCAAGACTTCGCCCCCGTGGGTAGATGATATAAGTTACGATTTATACCTGCCCTGTTTTTTTCACATTTTCCATTGTATCTTCGCTCCTATTAGTCGCAGCGTGATGGTTTATAGCCTAAAGCCTTCCTCGATGAATGGTCTATTATAGTGTAGATTATATTATGCTATTATGCTATAGCAACAGCCAATTGAAATCGAGGGTAAGCAACGTTTAGTAGTCACAAAATTGATGGGGGACCACTTTTCCATTTTACACTTTTTTTTTTATTTTACCCCTTTAACGGAACCTTCTAGTCAGATTTTTACTTGACCTGTATTTTCTTTCTAACTTCAATCCTGTATAAGTTAAAAAGAATATGTTCAGAATTTAGGTATTATGTTCTTAACCTATACTAATATATAAAGCTGAAGAGTTTGTTTGTTTGAACGAGCTAATCTCAGGAACTACTGGTCCAAATTGAAAAATTATTTTTGTGTTGAATAGACCATTCATCGAGGAAGGGTTTAGGCTATAAACCATCACGCTGCGACTAATAGGAGCTAAGATATAATGGAAAGTGTGAAAAAAACCGGGCATACCTAAATCGGTATAGGTATACCTAAATCATAACTTATATCTTCTACCCACGGGGACGAAGTCGCGGGCAACAGCTAGTATGAGTATATACAGTAACGTACTTATCATTTTATTTACGTAAACAATGTAACATTTTTTGACGTATTTAGGTATATGTAACAAAATGATTACTTTGATCCTTTGTTTACTTTATCTTTGAACATGCCTGTAGCAATATTTCGCACGGGACTTGCTCATCCATGTTAATAGTCAAACATAAAATACCTACAGGTTTATGGGGTGAACATTGGGAATCTCGTTTCAAATTCTTGTTCGTTAAGCACTGATCAAAACTGAGTTTAAAGTTTTATTGGCCATTTGGCAAGGTTTGAAAGTCTATTGATTTTTCGAAAGTTTCGAAAGTTTAAAATAACATTTTAATTGTATCTTCCAAAATGTTAAGAGTATTGAGTTTGAAAAAAGTTTTTTTTTTAAAGTTTAAATAATATTCTATAATATTATTGGATACATTTGAAGTAATAATAATTATAACAAATGAATACCAAGCTCATTTTTAACAAATGAAGTTTATCACGTATCTACATGATTAAGAGTTAAAAAAATGTTTGATGTACGATATTTGAGTTCGTTTAACATATGACTAATAAAGTCTTATTTGGATCAAATGGGAAATGAAAATTTTGAAAGACATATCTACTAAAAAAATTCTTCAAATAAATATTTCAATTTCGTTCATCAATAACTCATTTACGACGACTCATCCTATCCTTTCACATTAGCTCCCCATACATAGGGCGTCACAGGGTCATTCAACCTTTGGTCTAAGCGCAGGTGTATAAATAAAACTGAAATTCAATCTTAACTCTTGCCCACTTGTTAACATAGAGACGTTGTCCAGACTTAAAGTTTTCATATCGAATTTCAGGCAAGTCAGACGTCAGACAGTACGATGCCCCGAAATAACATTCCGTTTCAAAGTTATTTTAGAAGTCGAAAAGGGTTTAGCAAATTTTGGAAATATAATATAGAATATAGTTCTTAAATAATAGAGTTTGAAGACATTTTTGGGTAGTCATTATTGGTACTTACAATTTGTCTGTGGATTATAATGTGCTTTTGTTATTACCTGTTAACAAAAATGACAATTATTTGATTAGATTATGTAAATATGACTAGTTAATAGATAATAGTCACTCAGCGAGCCACATGAACACATATAGGGAAGGTTTGAGCATTGGTGCCTAGCTGACTTTAGGCTGGCGATTACATAGGTATTCTAATATTTGGAATCCAGAAAATTTCTACGTGTTGTCTTAGAACACCCAAGAAATAATGCATAACTTTGAATAATTCGTATTAATACTTCTACTTTAAAAAACGCACCTACACCTCGTCATACATATAGTATATAGTGTTACAACAAGGGATCGCTGATAATGATCTTTTTTTAAATTAAATTGATATCTCCTATTATGCAGCCTTTCCAATACTGGCAAAAAACATCAACATAAAACATTTTACACCAAAATAGTAAAACATCACAGACGAAACATAAAACAAAAAAAACATTTTAACACAAATTGTGATAACTTTTATTTTTACACGCTAACACTCGAAAAGGACCGAATTTTTTGCGACTCGACCCTTTTCCCGTTATCCTGATAATCCGAAATAATAGGAAAAAAATACGGCAGTAAACCTGAATCATCGTCTGAAATCCATTTCGAGGCTATCAAAACGAATGCGAACAAAAGCGATTGTATGAAATAACACAAAGTCGGGAGGCTCAAAACGTAATGATGGCAGCTTCTTAAATTTTTTATTTTTCCCAGAATTATTGTTGTATAAAAGAGGTGGTGATGGTACTATTGTGAAGGTGTAAACAAGGAAAAACAAGTGACGTTCTTGTTAGCACGTGATTTCTACTCTGTTTTCTTTTCATTGTGTCAGTATTATCATTGAAATATAGTTATTGTTATATGTAAAAATTTAAGATTTATTGAATGCGAAAAAAATCACATAAGTGTGAAAAGATTTTCGATTTAGAAGAATTGCCAATAAAGGACATTGACAAAAAAATACCTTAATTATCGCCACGTATTGCATAATGATAGAATAAGTTATGTTTAAACTTAAATTTAAAAACTCAAAATTCCAGAGATAAACAAGGAGAGCTTCAGTTTTACATTCATTCAATGTTACACATTTTAGCATTCTGGGTACTTTGTGCAACACTGCAAAACCCTGCCAATATAATTTTCTTCATATACTGACGTCATCGCACTTGAAATCGGCAAGCAATTCAGTAATAAGAAAAACTTCTTGGTAAACTTAACAATTTCTTATAGTCTACTCCTACTACATTTTATTATATTTTTATATAATCTACCAATTGAACATTATTTTTATGTAATATGTAACTATAGTTGGTAGTTATAGTGTTCTCCAGTGAATTTAAAACTTTTTATATTGTAGATTAAAAGGTTATATAAATAACATGCTTATAAGTGCCCTACCACAGCATCGATCGATGAGTACGTTAACAGTTGTGGTTGACCTAGTACGCACTGGTTTGGACGCGAAAGAGTTTATTTCGGTTTTTCAGATACTCTTTTCAATATTTTTGACGGTTTTTCACGCAAAAATGCAGCTCCAAGGATAGAACTTTTTACACTTATATGGAGCACTATTATATCACACTGCTGTATTGATCCGTCAAATGGAAATTACGTAATTTATTGGAAAGGAATATAATCATACTAGCTGACTCAGCAAACGTTGTTTTGTTTAACCTTAGAAAACCAAACTTTAAAATCCATATGTCATTCTGCTACGATTGATGACAGTCTTAAGCTCAAACAGAAGAAAACCCGTGCCCTGTCACATCAGCATAACACGTATTCTACACCAACCTCCCCATCGTTAGACAGTAACAACATTAATACCAACGACTGCGGAAAAATTTCACTATTGAAACAAGAGATAGTCACTCTAAAACAACAATTAGAGGTCGCAGAAAGGGAGATCTTAAATCTCACTGGGCGCATTGAAGAACTCATGAGAAGTAGTCATACCTCATGTGAAAATGATGCTCAGGTACCAACGCACGCAACGAGACAAAAGTCAAATAATACTGCAAAGTATCGAAACTCAACTGCTCTAAATGTACCAGATATCTACCCCGGGAAGAGGATATTCATCTTCGGATCCCAGCGCTGCGTCGGACTAGCAGCAGCCATCTCACATTCGCGAACAAACACACGGTACGGAACATACAGCGTCGTCGCCGAAACGAAGCCGAATGCACCGTCCAGCGAAATCTTAGCCAACTGTAGAAATAGTACACTGTCTGCTGATGACAAACTAGTTATATGTATAGGGGAAAATGATCGTAACTCAAACCAAACCATATCTCAATTGCAATATATATTAGATACATTCAAAAATAACACTATAATTGTATTAAATGTCTAAGTAACGCGTATTTAAATGTAAATAAATTGAATTACTCCATAAAAGACATGTGTAAACAGTATAAAAAATGCCACTTTTTAAACAAAAAAAGTACGAAATTGTACGATATCTGTCATTCAGTGAACTATATTATAGATTGTTGTGATTACAGTGATAAATATTTGAACCCTAGTGAAATTCGAAACTGGTTAGCGACTAACAAATCAAGTCTTAATGTAAACACTAGTTTTAAGAACCTAGGAAAGGGACAATTCCCTATTACTTTAGTCGTCTTCAAAAAAATAGCCACATGGAAACTATAACCCCTCAACTGGAAGTAAAGAGTCCAAAAGGGACCATACCCTATTACTTTCCTGTTATAAACAAGAATAAATCATTTTTTCGAGCCCAAAGTAAATAAGGAGCAAAATTTTAGAATACTCCATCAAAATATTGCTAGTATCCTATCAAAGAAAGAACTATTAGAAATAACGATTCAAGAATTAAAAGAAGTAAATAATGATCCGGATGTTATATGTCTATCTGAAACATTTATAAAAAAAGGTAACGAAAATTACGTCAAAATATATAACTATACAATGGCTTCTAATTTCTCAAGAGAAAAACAAAGAGGTGGTACTTGTATATTAATTAAAAAGGGTTTGAATTATAAAGAGTTAACATTTGTAAAAGGTCATGCAATACAAAACACTTTTGAAGCCTGCGGTGTAGAGATAGTTTGTAATAAATTAGTAATTATATCTGTTTATAGAACACCTCAATCAGATCCAAATCAGTTTTTAACAAAACTAAATTGTCTTTTACATGATCTGCTGAGAAAATATAGATCTAAATTAAATTTAGTAATAGCCGGTGATTTCAATATAAATACTCTAAGAAAAAACAACATAACTAATGAATTACATAGCCTGGCAAATAATTATAACTTGACAATACACATTAAGGGTACCAACACGTAAATTGACCTGTATTGACCATATCCTAAGCAACATCTCAAATGCCACCTCAACCGTGCTACCTCTACATCTTTCAGATCATGATACAGCACAAATGTTGAGCTTCCCTACTAAAAATAAACCGTTAAAATTAGCAGCATACTATATTTTCAAAAAAGACTACAGCATAGAAAATATCCGAAAATTTAAGGAATGCTTGCAAAGCTTGACTTGGGCTAATATTCATCTAAATACCGATTCAAATTCCGCATTTAATGAATTTCATGATTTGTTGTGTTTATTTTACAATCTTTGTTTTCCAAACGTAAGAGTTAAGGTTAATACTAATAACAAAAATGCACAAAAATGGATAAGCAAAGGTCTTAGACAATGTTGTAAAACTAAAAGAAAACTACGTTATCAGTATTATAAAAATAAAAATTCAACTAATAAAGCCAAATATAAAAATTATTCTTATCTACTAAATAAATGTGTATATAGCTCAAAAAAGAACATAAATATTAAATATATTAATGCACATGATAACAAATGTAAAGCAACATGGACTGTAATAAAAAATGAAATTAACGCTACTAATTCCAAAGAGAATATAGAAAGCATAAAGCTAAAGACACAGTTATTACAGACCCTTTGAAAAATAGCCTCTATGTTCAATAACCATTACACTAACTTAACTTCTATTCCAAATCAACAAAGTGCTGACCGAAACTCTAGAAGAAATAAATATTACAACTCAATGTTTCTGAAGCCATTGCTAGAAAATGAGGTGCTACAAGAAATAATGTCTTTACGCAATACCAGATCTGAGGGATATGACGAAATTAGCACTAAAATAATAAAAACCTGCTGTAACGAGCTAAGTAAGATCTTAACTCACTTAATTAATATATCATTTTTAAATGGAATTTTTCCTGAGAAATTGAAGTTGTCCATAATAAAGCCATTGTTCAAAAGGAGATAAGGATGATATAAATAATTATCGACCAATAACTTTAATACCGATTTTATCTAAAATTTATGAAAGGTGTATGTATAGAAGACTGATTGATTTTTGCAATAAATTCAGAATTATAAGTGACGAACAATTTGGATTCCAAAAAAGTAAATCTACAACTTTAGCTACATTCTCTCTTATGAAAGCAATACTTTCCAATGTTAACAACAATCAAATGACCACTGGACTATTTTTTGATTTATCAAAGGCCTTCGACCTGGTATCACATGACATATTGCTAGAAAAGTTGGAAGCTATTGGAATAAGGGGACCCGCTCTACAGTGGATTATGTCCTATTTGAGTAATAGGAAACAATGCGTTAGTATCAATAAAATTAACAAAAATAGAGTCCATGACATCCTACTGTTCAGAATATAGACATAATAAATACGGCGTGCCACAAGGAAGTGTGCTTGGCCCAGTATTATTCCTTATATACATAAATGACATTACAGAAATAACCAAACACAAATGCATCCTCTTTGCTGATGACATATCTATTGTAGTAGCAACTGATAAAAAACAAAATACCATTACAGATCATGAGCGTGAAATTAATAATACTATCAATAAATTAATACATTGGCTTGACGTTAACCGTTTAAAAATAAACCTAAACAAATCCGTCTATATCCAATTCAATAATACAAATAATAATAAAAATAACATTAAACTTAATATAAATAAACTCAATGAGGTAACGCATACAAAGTTCTTAGGTATAATAATAGATAAAGATATTAATTGGAAATTACATGTAGATAATATTAGCACTAAAATTAATAAATTCGTATACGCCTCAAGCAAGTTAAAAATGTTACCAATATGAAGACTGCCTTTATATCATATCACGCCTATGTTGAATCGATATTACGATACGGTGTTATAATGTGGGGCAATAGCACCGACATGACCAGAGCATTCATTGCTCAAAAAAAGTGCATACGATCAATTTGTGGACTAAAACCCGACGAATCATGTCGACCACTGTTTAAAAGACTTGGCTTGTTACCGCTCCCATGTATCTACATTTACGAAATATGCGTATTCGTAGTTAAGCATATACAGCTGTTTAAAACTGCAAATGAAATATGTCCACGCAACAGACGAGATCCTTTTAGATTAGCACAGAGTGATCTACCAAGACTGACCAAATATAATAAAAATTGTCTTGCAACATGTGTGCGGATATATAACAAGATGCCAAGTAAATTCAAAGTATTAAATATAAGATTATTAAAGATTGCATTATATAAATGGTTAAGTGATTGTAATTTTTATAGTTTAAAAGAATTTATGGATTACAAATGTTAATGTATAAATAGTTTAGTTTCCTAAAAAATTTGCGTGCTATGTTCATCTTAGCTAAACATGCTTGTACCTACTATATACCTATTTAACACCTTTGTATACCATGTTTAATGCAAATAAACGATTTATTATTATTATTATTATTATAAATGATTTCTAGATGTATGTATTTTTAATGCCACATATTGAAAAAATAAAACAAATGGTTCCGTCCAAAAAATAAAATTCTTTTTTTAGTGTGAGAAACCCTTAACGCTAAGGGGTATGAAAAATAAATGTTTGTCGATTCTCAGACCTACTGAAAACGAAAATAAAATTTGGTAAAAATCGGTTAAGCCGTTTCGGAGGAGTACGGTAACTAACATCGTGACACGGAAATTTTATATATTAGAAGATTGACATTTTCTATTCTAGTATGATCTAACACTGTCCCAAAGGGCAACATATTAGATCGATTTGAATAGCGTCATCGATTAAAAAATATGACTTATCTACAAGCCTTTTATGGAAACTCAAATGCAACTTAAGATTTAGCACTACATTCCTCTAATCACCACGCAAACCGTCACAACCTGTATCGAAAACCAAAAAGTCTAAACACAACACTTAAGAACCTCCAATCAGATCTTAACCCACGCATGTTAAGATTTAAGATAGAACCCGTACAAGCGATTAAAAAGACCATTCTACATATAAACGTCACAGTTGACCGCGTAAAGGCGGCCATCAGATAGTCCTGTCTGCGGTGAACCCTTTCAAGTAGACAATGGGATATCTTTTATCCTATAATGTACGATCATTCGAGAAAATCTTCTTTTTAGCAGAATTTCAGGGTAACGTCTTAGGGGTAAATTACATACTATTAGTTTGGTACCCTTGCTGTCGATGACTTTGTAGTAGCAGTCATGGGGTAACTGAATAGAAAATACAGTTTTGGTAATTGGGTTATTAACAAAAAATTAAAATGATACTGTTAGTTGATTTTTTTTAAATGACGTCGCTCATCTACCTACATGATATTTATTTTTAATTTTTAACTTGTTGCCTAATTTCTCCGAACACGTACAGGAAATTGAAATTCCTGTTTTTAGAACAGATTTTTGTTTCGCCTTTTTTTCGGAATAGATACTATTTACACGAATACATGCATAAATAAAATACATATATAGAAAAACTATTTATTTATGTAACAAACGATTCTCTTGATTTCGCCGAATCGCAATGAATCAATACCATGAAAATAAACTAAAGAAAAAAAATACTCTACTATTTATCTGGTACTAAAAATACACAAAACAAACCTCGCTTAATACGTCAAATCCACGAAACGATAAAATCATAACTACGCCTAAACAAACGAGAATATAAATAAATCCTAGATATTGGTATTTAATCTAGGTCAAACCGATATTTGGGAATTCGCAGCCGGCTTCATATTTAGTCCGACTTCACAAATTGAGGATTATTTGTGCCTCTGTTCACAGATTTGTATTTATATACGATGAGTTTTATTATTCAGCTTTTGTTTTATTAGCGTATTACTTTCAATACAAAGACTTCCAGTGGTTTGGAAATAGAAGGGAATTGTGTTTGCACATCAGTAGGGTTTTATGCTGGGTATATTAAAATAAAAACAAACATTCAATCCTTCTTTTTTGAAAAGAGGCTTTTCTCCATTAGTAGTAAATTTATAACCCAAAATATAATAAATTAATATATGGTAGAGGAAAACATTTTTCGAGAATTTGGCTCCCAAATATCGATCATTCCCAGTATTTGGAACCGCCAAACCATGAACAAGCGTGGTGGTGACTGCTCAATCGCTCTGAGTGTAAAAATATTTAAACCAGCAATAGGTTTTTCCAAACAGGTTTTAGAACTTTTAAAGCCAATTATTCCAGCGTTTAGTTTACTTCCATTACCTTGGTGAAAACCGTGGAGCTCATCTAATTAGTATAGATCTCGAAATGAATATAATATTCAACATAATATCCTACATCTGGTTTCAACGACCACCCTTTCAGACACACTTACCCATCACATCCGTACATTCTCAATCTGTACGAGACTCCTGTCACTCAAACGAAATCCAAAATTATCATTCTGTCAAGAACCGTTTCTCACCCATATCCGTACCTACATACGGCACCCGGACAGTGACCGTGAAATGGGTCGTATGTTCATTTCCACCCAAAAAACCGGTCATATCGTTCAAAGGATTCAAAGGAAAAAACTTCGCATTTCAAACGCTTTCACTTGTTTTTACCGATTTCGTCACAGAGAGCTCTTTAGGATGGACTTAAAATGGTTTATGAAAATAACTAGTTGGGATATGTAGGCGCTGGAGCGAGTGAAGGTGCCTCAGGTGTGAAAAAACGGGTTTTAATAACGTTGGGTGATATTTTAGACAGTTTATCCTTTTTAATATGCGTGCTTCACTTTGACACGAACGAGTGCTTGAGTTGCGAGATGATATTTTTTATTAAGTGAAGCTTGTGCTTGGACACGGGTATCTTCTGAATGTTCTATGAAAATAATTAACTGTTCAATCACAATTATTCGGAATAAAGTTGTTAACCAATGTTATTAATTGTAGAGCCCTTTAAAATGAATAACGATTATATTTGTAAGTTATTCCACTGCAAAATATTAATTTGAATGCCTCCAATAAATTTAACAAAAACTGTATAAATGTACGAAACAACGAAAATTCATGTACAATTCACGCCTGCATTTGTTACAACGCGTCGTAGCACGCTACGCTCCACTGATCAGCTGCAATTAATAACGCTACGACCGTCTGGACACGGAACCATTTGCTACGCGGTGTTAAATTAACGTCACATTTTGTTTAATGAAACGTGAAGTAGTAGTAAGGATTTTATGTCAGATATAGGTTTTTTTGTTATAAAGCTTTATGGTACTCTGCTGTCTGCATAATGTAGTAACTGCAAACGCTATTGAGTATTAACATTTGTATTCTTTATAAATTCAGTATTCAAGCTTTAATAAGAAAGAATGGTTATTAAATCTTTAGAAAGTTATACTATTACATAACAATCAAAATCGAGTGGGCGAGTGATCGATAACCGATAGAATAACCAAACAATATCACCCACGCACTTACTTAGGTACATTATATTATACCAAGAGTAATCTTTATATTATGTCTATCAAACATTAGGTATACAAGGTTTCTAATTAACAAAGCCCACACATTGTTATAATTAACTTTCATTGAACGGATCTATACTACTGATTAAATGTTTGCTTTTCTACGGACCGAAGTAAAAATAGACATATTTAGGTGCTCAAAGACGTTATAGTTGTCATATAATTGGATGCTCTACAAAACTAGTTTCGTACTCCGGTTGGGTCCGAAACTAGTAGGGCTACCCCGATAAATACGCGTGAGTAAACCGTTACATCATTTAATAATGAATCATTCTCACGACAGTTACTATCAAAAAAATGGTCTACATTTTTTTTGGTTCTGTCTCCAAACAGTAAGAACAGAATACTATTAGAAATACCGGCTCTGCTTTCTATCACCACAATTTATCTGAGGAACCGTGATAAGCTAGACAAGTGTCGTAAAGGATTCCACAAACATTCAAGTCACATGCAAGGTGTCTCTACCTTGAAGTGTCCGTGGATCACTCAGTCAAGTGGTGACCAATACCACTCATCTATCCGTACAATCAAATGTTTCCAATATTTTCTTCCACAAACATTAAAATACATAGAATTTCGACTCTACAAGAAAAACTTTGTCATTCTTCATTTAAAAACAAAAATATTTACGAGGTTTTTGTTTACGCCATCCTATTGGAAATTGGCTTGAAAGAATAATGGTCCATTAGGGAAAGTGGAGGCTTAAAGGTTATGTTGATTCGATTCTGAGATTAAATTAAGTGGCCGTTACCATAGTAACCAGGGCTGATAAGGGGTATACTGACGACGATCTGATTTGGTTCGTGGAGACGGAGATTTTGAGGATCGATGAATTTGTATATGGGTATTTTGTTGGTAGATGATGTGTTTGAAATTAGCTACATATATTTAATTATTGGATTTTTTCTCATTTAGTCATAGAATTAACCTTTTGAAAGAATTAAAATTATGGACTGTAAGTATTAAAATATTTATAACTCTCGGTAATGTACGCTTCCAGTACAAAAAAATAAATCCATTCGTTCAACATCCTACTCAGCCTTCAGCCTTCAGGTTTCGACAGTTTCACGTTTACATTACTTGGTCGAACTCCTAGCATAACATAACTTTAACTGAGTGAACTAACATTATTTAAACATGTAGGTACATATATTATATGTTCCTGATTTTGAAGTCAAACGAGCAAGCGGTTAGCTTCAGGCTGCAACTATCTCGAACCAGTGAAGAACATGTTAGACTACCATGTAAAGGGTTTCGTAGATAATGTTACATTATGCATTTTTTGTGTTGTAAGTATCAAAACCATACTAAGTGACTGTTTTGAAAACTTACCTGAAAAGCGTTATTTATTTTAAAACCCAACTCTATTTAAACGAGTTCTATAATTTTATACTACACCACTACTTTAATACAAGTTATGTAAAGTAGTTTGCATTCAAAAATAGTTAAATTTGAGTATAATGTAAAATGTACAAAACTCCACTTTGTTGCAAGTTTAAACTTTCTGTACGGTATATTTACTGAAAGTTTATAGTGTAATAAAGATGTTTTACTATGGAACAAATATAGTTCAAGTTTTAGATATAAATTAGACTCCTTTGTCCTCTCGCTTTTTAATTCTCTAGGTAATAAGTAGATGAAGGATTGTTTTTTACACCATCATCGCAACGAGTCATGCAGTTAGAATGTAATGGAAATTTAATCCTTATTAGTAATTTCGTTTTAATTGTGAGAAACCCTAGGGGTTACAGGTCCCACTTGATAGTTTACATAAAGTTCTTACCAGTTCCTAAAATTATTACATGTATAGTTACTTGTTGAAACTATTAAAAGTATTAATATACATTGAAAAGGTTCTATATCAATTTCTAAAATTATTTGCTGGGATAAATTCAAATAACAAAACGGACTTTATAACATTACTTCCAAAATTGTTGAAAACATTTAGCAAAATACCGTAGAAGCATCTCTTCATTTGCAGTCTCCATTTTCTCGTCTCAAATTTTCAACAACATGAAAAATAATTATGTTCTTGTTGACGAATAATAAAAGAAATTGTAGCTTGTACCAATTTCTGGCAAATCGTTTTCTTCTCCCCTTGGATACAACTCAAGTGGGTGCTTCGAGCCCTATTATCATTTTTGTTTTTTTTGAAAATTTCTAAGATTGTGAGTCACGGAAAATTAATTTTGGATACGGACATTTTAGCACGCTCGTGTGATTTTCAGTCAACAGTTTTTAAGTAAAAAAGGTTAATAAAATTCGGAGAGAAAAATCTGTTTTTTACTAGAGACTTGATTTAAGGACTGTTTTATAAATATCGTTATTTTTTTAATATAATTTGCTATTAAAAGACAAGGTAACGGTTTCTAGGGATAACTTTAGAAATCTGCAACTAATTTTTTTTTAATAATTCGATCGAAAAATATGCGGTGTCAGACTCAAATGACATTAATTATTTCCGTACTACGTTTATGTGGTACGGAAAAGCTTAATTTAACACAAATGTATGAACACACACTGGACCGTGTACAGCACTGACGTCATTCTAAGAAATACTCGGTTTTGCAGCGGTAGAGCAAATTCTGGACAATGCAACGGTCAACAGTTAACTTCAAACCCGGAGTTAAATATAACTAATGCATTGTAAGTTTGATGTTACGTATTCATATTATATTAGTCGTATACGCTTGCCTGCTAGTTGTATAACTATTATGGCTTTTAGTTTTCGTATATTTATGAAACTCTTTCCATTATTCTAACGAACGGCGTAAATCGAAATTACATACAAAACAAGCCTGCCTAGCAAATGTTCTTTGCCATACAAATGAGATTTAGGTATAAAAAATTGGAATATGAAAAGTAGATACTGTCCAATCTCCGACCTACCTAATATGCACACACAATTTCATGAGCATCGGTCCAGCCGTTTTGGACAAGTTCAATGTCGTACACCGGGACACGAGAATTTTTCAATAGAAGATTTTTAGTTGTTGAGACCAAAACTCAGAAAATTTGCGACTCCCATTTTGGTGGATCCTACCGCGATATACGACTCAATTAGTTAATGCGGGAGCCATTCTTCTTAAAAAAAAAGATGAATGTCTTACTTTGTTTATCGTGGTCGATGCGTGATGAGTTAATACGCATTGTTACGCACGGGCCAAAAATTGAGGAGACTTTGCACGACGGTCTAGACTTTGTCAGTGAGGGTTTGAAACTATCCAAATCCCGAGGACCTGGGTGCCCATAAAGATTCCAAAGCCTTACCCAAAAAAGGATGTCTATATGGCAAAATGTACCCAATCCATTCATCATTCTATGCATATGGAAGTGTTAAAACATTCATCCATACAGAACCAACAAAGGTTCAGGTTATAATAGTTTCCAATCTAAACTGATATAAAACTAAACCGTCAACGATCTGTTTGTCGAGTGACTGAAAGTTTGTAATAAAAGTAGAGTTAGCAATTTACTGCTGACGGACAGCCGCCGGATAAAATAGCTTTTACCTAAATAACTTTCGAACTAGATCGATATTCACTTGTTTTTTATGTACATTGCAAACTTTTTTATGTCAACGTTTGTTGTTTATTAGATGTATATCGGGCGGCAACAACAGACACATAGCAACCCATACATGGAGATGGTTAAAATCTCAAGCGGCTCTTCCTGTGTTAAAACGAGAATAATTGGTGGTGAGGAGGTGGTGAGTTGAAAGAGGTGGTGGTTTAGTGTAAGTGGCATAAAAAATCCGTGCGAATCGACTAAAAGGCGAAGTTGGTCTCCCATCGTATTTATGACCGTAGTGAAAGTTACACAACCTTAATCCGTATTTTTACTATTCAATGTTTTAGAATAAATAGGAACATCATGTTTGGCTGTAGCCAGGTGCTCATATATGCGTAAATTATCGAAATTTTCCGAATTGACACGGATCCTAGGTTCCGGAGCACGACTCGATTTGACCTATTTTTTTTTTTTTAAATAGATCTTGCCTCAGAACTAGGGAAATTTGATAGAAAAGAGGGGGGCTCTTTCCCAGCTGTGCGACACTACAACTTATAAATAAATTTCTAAATTACACTTTGGTTTTAGATAAACCTATTATAAAACTTCCCCTCCCATTATTATCAAGCGGTAATACAAAAACAATTTTCATTCAACACAATAATTAAAAGCTCTACAATTGGTGTCAAGTCAATAAAAAAAGTTCTAAGTCTTTTTGACGGCCAACAAGCTCTTTGAATGCGAATGTTTCTTTTTAAAAAGAGAAAGAAAATCTCGTTGCTAATTTTACCTTTTGAAGTTGGAAAGGTGTCAAGAGTGCTACTAAAGGATGGAAGAGTCGCTACTTATGTGTACGCACTGTCTTTGTTCATATTTGGTGTGTCTGGTGACCTAAATTATAAATGGTAAATTACTAGTTGAGTCACACGCCGTCACTCGTATTAAGGGGAGATATTTTCTGGAAACTTTTTTTCGCTGTTTGTTTAATTTTTTTACTCGTGCTTGGTATATGCTAGAAATAAAATAAAACATCCAGTTATATGCTAGGTGGAGTCGCGACATTCAGGGATAAGTACAGTAGGCATCAAAAATAATAAATTTGTCACCCATAAAGTTTATGGCAATACCAAATGTTACCTAAGTCGTATTTATAAATAAACATAACCTAGATTTTTCTTTTCAGCAGTTGATGACAAGTTTGTGAAAATTTCATCGGTCATTATGGTTCAATAGATGCATCCTAGAAACATACGGAGAATTAGGGATTAGGTTTTATCCTTAAAAAAACCAACAGATATTACACTGCATATTTTATTATAGCAAAGCCTATTTATAGCTTACACTTACTGCAGTCCATTAATTATTATTTATTTTTCTGTAATAAAATGTTTTTATATCTACTACCTATCTACATTCCCTGGCTATCGTAAAAAGGATATAAAATATCCCTGCAATGCTTCCTCGACCCCAGTATGCTAATTATTTCAACGATGGCCTTTTTTAAACGAGAGCTTCCACTTCACAGCTCAACACTGGAGAAAATGCAACATCAAAAATGTTAAATGATTATAATTAAAATAGTTAGAGTTCCGTACCCAAAGTAAAAATGGAACCCTATAATAAAAGCTGTTTTGTCTGTCCGTCACGTCATTGTATTTCATGAAGCGTAATAGCTAGATTAGAGCTAGTTGCTACAGAACAATTATGTTGTTGGCACGATAACAACAAATTATGAAAATTAAAATGGAGCTTAAGTTGCGCTTGGTACAGTAATAAATTTGATGGTTTCCCAGTTTTGCCCTCAGTACCACGTCGTAGCTCAGTTTGCCCCTAGCTTCGCTTTCATAAAATAGAAAAGAAATGCTTGAAATATCCTACTGCTAAACAAAATTATAATTAAAAGGTGAGAATTTGATATCAGCAAATTACACGTCACACCAGTGTCAAAACATATTTGACTTGTTTTTGAACAAATGCGATTTTTTGAATTTCTGGCTACACTAGGATGGAAAATATTTTGGTTGAACATTATTATTATATGAGAATGCTTGATACAAAAATATAATCTTCGTCTTGAACACTACTTGTCAGAGATAAGCGAGAAAAGTGCAAAAAAAAACAAGGGAATATTTACTTAGAACTCAGAAAGTCTGGTTTGTAAAATCATTGCTATAAAATAATATTTCTTAGAAACGCAGAATGATATCTGCAGGATCACGTAAAGTAATATCGAGAAATTCAGAATTATATTTTGCTCTACATTTTATGGAACTTGCAAGGAATCGTCAAGAGAAACTAGTTATGTATTGAAGGTTCCAAGAATACCTAGGATGCAATTCATTTTAAGGCACTTCGGTCACGGTGAAATATAGGTTTCCGATACCCAACGACTGTCGATTGCCAACATTTTATCTATTTAAATTCTCGTGTCACGGTGTACCACATTGAGCTCCTCCGAAACGGCTGGACCTATTCAAAATCAAAAAGTTTTTTATTTCAAATAGGCCGTTTCTCAGGCACTTTTAAAACGTTACATTACTGACTCTAGTTGCACGGTTCCAAAGTGTCATTCTTATGGAGAAGAACCGGCAAGAAATTCCATAAGTTACTCTTTTCAAAATAAAACATTACAGTAGCATTTTACATTATAATTAATGTTTGCAAAAACAGCGTAAATTAACAAAACAAGTATCAAATAGCAAAATGTTAATGATTTTCTATAAAAACTGTCATACAGAGAAGAGTAAACGTTACAATGAAGTAAGTTTTGCTGAGGTTTACTCTATTGATACATATTCTCATAAAATTTCGTGGGTAAGTCTTAGAATCGGACAACAACAATTTTTAATATTTTAGAGCTGCATACCGTGCATAGAGGGCTTAAAATAGCTTTTTTTAATTAAAATATCCTCTGATTTTTTTTGTAAAAATGTACAAAAATGCAAATGCTTAAAAAAACTATTGTGAGTAGACTCTACATTACTTTCAGAGCTGTTTAGTACTAATACAGTCTATAATAGAACTTATCTTCATCTGGCCTAAATATCTCGAGATCAACAAAACAGTCCACTCTCTAATGAGCAAAATAATTAAGAATATCTGATAACAAAA
>NW_020799567.1:0-18376 GCF_003590095.1 Trichoplusia ni
TATTTTGAAAGATGTGTATATATAGATTAAATTTTGCTTACAATCAGTTTACAGGTACTCGTTCACTTAAGTCTGAACAGAATTTACCTCTTATATGTACACAAAATTTCCATTTTCCTTTATACTAAATTTAGAAACAGTCTCAAAGGCCGTACTTCATACTCTTTAGGTACTCCAATTATTTAAGTATTTTCTTGAAAAATATTACTTGGTCTTTACATAGTTCTCATATTTTGTTCTAAAGCCTCGATTCTTTTATAGCTGAATGTTAAGTTATTGGAGCTGTAGAGGTGACCTATTTCCTTACCACATTGCGTTTCGAAAACCAGGTTACCAGCTCGCCTGTGTGATTAACAACGGTATAAACTTTTCCCTCTGAAAAAGGTAAAAAACTCTCTGTTAAAAATTCATACCGTTGATTTATTTTACAATCTGCCAAAATTCATCCGGACGTATTACAGTAGGATGAATTTCATTTATTTTAGATTTGGTCACGATTTGGTAATGGGTATTCACCCTACACATACGCATGCCGACTCTGCTATGGCAGTCTGTAAGCAATTTCAAATGATATTAAAGTATTATATTATATGAGCATGCACTGTATGTGATCTCACCCATCTTGCTTTAAAATTAATATGGTAGCTTTTTACCCTTCTACCAGCAGCATAGATTTATTACATACATACATGAAGTGCGAAATTTCAAAAAATATTACAAATGAAACTACTTTTACGGATTTTATCGCGGTTTAATTTTAGATTTTAGTTCCCGACGTTTCGACCATGATACTGCAAGGTTTCGAAACGTCGGGAACTAAAATCTAAAATTGAACCGCGATAAAATCCGTAAAAGTAGTTTCATTTCAATGTCTAACATTCGCGTAAACCTAAGAAACCACTATATGTACAAATGTTTGGTAAATTCTTAACTTTGAACCCTTTAACTTGACTTTAAAGTCCTATTGATAACCAGAATTCGAAGCTCAACTCCGAAAGTTATTTAATATAAGAGCAGAGAACTCTCTGATTCCAAATTTTCTAAATTACTTTCAAGCAGTTGTTGAACTACAAGTTGTATTGTATTGGAATTCTGTAATTTGTTAGCAAAGACAGAATGGTGATTGTGGAGTCAACTTCAATATTATCTGTCTACTACTTTGGTGCTCTTTAAGATAAATATTCAGTTATCATTTATCAAGGTAAAATAAATATTTTCAAAAGCAATTAAAATATTTTATTTTGTATTTCAATTTTGTAAATAACGTAATCATTAGGCTCATCTCTTAATAAACAATATCCCAGTACCTACTCGTACATTAAAGAGGTTTTGAGATTTTCTTCTAAAGTAAATAGGTAATACAATTCTTTAACGTTTTCTCGGAACCGGAGTAAGTATCCATGGATTTATACGTTCGTTGTTTAGTCTCGTGTTTATCGTAAACAAATCGTTCCCAGTAATGTGTCTGGGATTTAGAGCGAGTAATGGGATAGGTCAAGGTTGTTTGTCGTGTTCTGAGTTGATTATCTTGGATTTGATTTATCAGTTGTTTTGTGCTGAATGATCAAAAATCAAAAAGGTTTTATTTCAAGCAGGCCGCAGTTTCAAAACGCCATAATGAATCGATTTGCAAGTTCTATTTGTCATTAAAATGGCAAAAAAACAGCAAGAAACTTCATAAGTTTTAACTTTTTAAAACTTTAGGAACCATGTTTAAAGAAGTTTAGAGTGCTAGGAAACAAAATCGGAGAGCGGGTGGAATAAACCAATGTGTTAACTTAGATGAAAGCTAGCCAAACAGACTTATAGATGATGTTGATGACTCGTTTATTTTGAATGCATATTGTCGTTTCGTCTCTATGTTTTGTACAGTAACTTAAAACAATGCATCAGCAGAACATAATAGATATCTACAAATAATTATAATTCATAACTGACACCTACTGTTCCAAATAGGTCTCGATATTCATGACATGCGTGTAATTAGAGTGAGATACAATTTCAAACTCTCAAATACTGACATTTGACATCACTGGTGTAGGTAGACCACCCACTATGGACCAGTAGGGTGGCCATCTTGCTCTAGCAGTAGAACTTCTTTTAACAGATATGTTGAATTTTGAATCTTGTCTTTTATTTTTAGAAATATTATTACTAACATGAGCTACTTGAAAGCTTCGGGCTGCTTTCTTAGATTTTGGCTTAGAAACCGATTGACCCTAATTTGATTTGTCCGAATCTGGTGAATCGACAATTTTAAATTTATTTTATGGGTCGATTCGCCCGAGAAAAATTTAAGAGCGGGTGAATCCGGTACACCGATTTTTTTCTACTTTTACTAAGCCTTGATTTTATAGGGACCAAAAAACTTCTACGAAATTAATTACAATCCAACATTTAAAGTATATCATGGTGTCTCTACAATAATTCGGATCTGTAACACACTTTCCGCCGATTACTGTACTGACGCTCTCTCGGGAAACAAATTTGTCTACTCATCATGTTTTTTCATTTACTACAAAATGACTTAAATTTCACATCCGTGGTCAAAATGTAATACAAATGTAACTGACTTTGAACGGTTTACCTTTGATTTCAGTTACATTTCTATAAAAGCCGTGAATATTGAAATCACTAGTGTTTTACATAGACATCATAGACCATACGTAAAGTGGCTGAAACAAGAGAAAATAGATATTGTTTTGACAACATGCAACCTACTTCAAATAAAAGTTACTGAGCTAAACATGCTGAAATTATTATAGGACCAAATGACACCTATTTCACGTAAAATGAAAAAGTAATCAACGAAATCAGTTCATCCAATCCTAAATTCTGAGGCAACAAACCTTTTTAAAAGGTCGGTTGAAAAGGTTGCTTAAACATGACACATACATATACCTACTCAAACTCAGGTGCCTACTCATTAAATTCAGCTAGGTCACTGTACCTAGCCTACTAGGTCTTACATAAGTCGTATCGACCTAACCGTTCGGGTCGAAGCTTTGAGTCAGCGAAATACAAGAGGCGACAGGTGGCACTAGTGGGCACAAAATGCCCTGTCATCATATTCTCTATTATGAGATAACCTAACGTAGGTATATGTATGATTTAATAGCTGTATCTGACTTTTGATATTACGATATTAGAATAGTGTATTGTTAGCCTCTTAATAGTCTATTGTCTAAGTTTAAAAAAATATAACTGTCATGGTGATTCTGATTTTTTATCGATTGTTAAAATATTCGCTCTTTCTTCATAGACAATTTTGTTAAAACCCAATGTAATTCTCAAATATTTATTTTTTTCCCTTGGGGTAATAGTCTCATCCGCAAAAATTGTCATAGTTTAGACGTGACAGGGTATCAAGGGTCGACAGACGAAGGCTACTTAAACTTCAAAAGAAAAATATTAGTATAGGAGTGTGAATATTAGATATAAAAAAAATCTGATAAATGCTAGAAACTAAAATTTTCATATTTATTACATACATACAATAAATCATGTCTAGAATTCCTATAATAAAATACATTACAAGTCAATCTTTACTTATCACGCAAGAACCATTTCCTTGAAACATAATTTACGTACCCTATAGTTCCCACACTATAAAAGTATATCACACAATCCAACCATATGAATAAATCTAATTACCGAAACATACCTAGCTTACCTCCACCAATCTTGAATTAAAAGGGGACTTTTAGGTTACCATGGCAACGTATTCAATAACAAAGGGGTGTACCCAGTAACACAATATTCATAGAACCCCCTTTCCACCTCCATTCTAGAATGTTCTCGAAATACTAGGCGAGTAATTTGCATAAACACAGGCCAAAGTGCAAATAGAAATACTGCTGGCGAGATATTTCCTTTGCAATTATTTATTGATTCGAATCTTGGAGGCCTTGACTGGTTGCGAACAGCTACATGATAATAATTGCTCGCTTGCCCGCTGTTCTGTACTAAGCAATCATTGTATCATTATTCCTCAAACGATAAAGCTGTTTGGCGAGCGTATGGTAGGACCTCTCTTTTAAATAATACATTCCGCATCCCTATTACCAGTTAACTAATTCATGGTTTAACAGCGTTTCGCTTTTTGGAACTACCTACCTAACTACCTGGAATATTTTGTAAAATAAATCTAATTTGTTGTGTCCACTTTTCATGAATTTTCAGCTGCATTTTAATTTCTAGATATCTTGTGGAAATTGTGTTTAGAATACTTAATATAGACCTGCAATGTAACCTTTTCATGAGTTACATCAGCGTGACAAATACATAAACGATATTAGACTAGAAGAACAAACTACTAAATTTAAAATTCCTGCTTGTCCTATCCACCAATAACACCAATCTCGACCAATCTCGTTCATTATTTAATTTATATAAAATTTTATTTTTTCTTCAAAAACAATATTGCTTTTCAGTATACCTACTAACTTTTGTTAAACTTTATCTTCGAACAAAAAACCAAAACCATACATATACGATTATAAACGCACAGACAGTCTGCACAGACGCTCCCTTAGGTGTCAATATCAAAGCAGAGCGTATAAACTAGCCTTCTTGCCAAAAGCACTATCGTCTATCCGTCGCGCAACGTGTAACTCGAATACGACTTTATATACTAGGTATCTACGCAGGGTTGACAGATTATGGAAATTAATTTTATTTATAATATTTTAAGACTGCAAATAGATGGCTCATAATAACAACCGATTTGTTTTAGGTCAGATCCCAATACCGCATCATTACGCTAAATCAAATAAAACACTATGAAAATACTGAACGTTTTACTATAAACAATGCGTATTGTGGCATAAGTGCCCACAAGAATTATTGTGGCATAACGTTTAAATATTTGGAGAGCATGAGCTGATTCAATCTTATTCTTTCATTTTGGATTATATTAAATCTTCATCAACTTTAACAACATCCACTTCAGGCGAGTATTCATATGGCCGAAAGCATAGACGTTCAAAATTGTGGCAATTCAAAACAAGTGGCATTCAAAATTGTCTGTCTCTACATTCTACTTGACGGTCCCAAAGACGGCATAACACTAAGTTCGATGATTTGCTCATTGTCGTTCTCAAATAGGGTTATTTATCCTCTTTTTTTGTATTAGGTATAACTAATATATTCTAACTTTGAGATTTATTGATTTGCGATAGTGGTCTGGTCTCAAGTTTGACCTTGGATCGAGCGTACATTTAGATTTTTTGCGTACACAGCTTCCGTGTTTCAGATGATGATCACCCTCGGGTCCTTGATCTCTCTTCTGTCGGATTGATGGCCCACCGGCTATGAGAGTAACTGTATAACACGTCCTGCGCAGCTGGCTGGTATCTTGCCACACCAGCCACTGCGGCCGCAAATCAGTCATGATATTATTATTATCCTATTTAAGCTTACTTATTTCATTTGACAATAATCATGTAAACTAAACGTATGAACCTTGACAACCCTAGTAACTTCAGAGCCATTCTTCATCGCAGCGACTTTCCGTGCCAGGGTCTGCGCAGCCCGCGGCTTGCACTTGCTTATTAGTGCACAGTGAGTCCGTCGTGCACTAATTATCAAGGTCTTGTCAGTATTACGGCCCTTCGGACCAGATTAATATAATTTCAATAATGATAATTATAATCTGACACCAATAAGATCACTCAATTATCTCATAGGGTTATACTAGGTTTAAAGTTTTAAATATTTTTGCGTTCTACGGGAATATTTAATAACAACGTTAAGTTTTTCAAACTCGTGGTTATGTGTTTCTGTCAAAAAAATCGACCACCATTTATTGTAATGAAATTAAGACGACGAATTGACTTGCAATGCTCTCAATAACAAATGGAAGCAAATGATGAAATCAAAAAGTTCCATGACTAGTAACTAGGATTAAAAAAAATGAATTACGCTTTTAAAGCGAAATTAAATTAAATAATTATTTAATGCCCAACCCAAGTGCACAGAATGGAAATAAAAACAGCTATTTATAATTCAATGCATATGATTCATGTTAACAAGCGAGCTGATTGCATCGATTTCATTCGAGTTTGCACCCATCGCAACTGTCATTCAATCATTAGAACCGGGGATTTCTTTGCTAAAGAACGAGTTTGTACACAGTCGCGGATTTCCGGTGTAATCGCACGCTTCTAAGTAGCACTAAGTATCGATTTCCTTTTACTTTTATGTTTTATTTGGAACATCTTTAACAACGATTCTTTTGATATGAAAAAACAGATGTAGTATATAGATCTATTAAAAATGTATATACAGAAATAATGCCCTGAGTTGCTAGCATAGCTGTACTTAATAAGTCTTCCGTGATATATATACTTTTGTAATAAAGACTCCTTGGTGAATTTCAAAAAAGTTTGTGGACAATACTGTTAATAGGAAAATATTGTTTTTTTTTAGAAATTCAATAACTTAAAAAATCCACCCATTCACTACCGAAAAACGAAAATTGTAGGTCACTTACGTCATAAAAACTACAGAACATTTAAAAACAGTTTATAAAACCGAGCTCATTACTTACGTACCTGTCAATGTGTTATGATATAAACGTATCACAATTTTATCAACGTTTATAAATGATTTGACGTTCAACGTCTGTATTTTATTACCTCGGAAAACAAACGTTTTAATGAAACATAACTCTTATCGATTACACTCACCCTAATACAAATTGCTCAAACCTACCAATAAAACATATAAAGTAATATTAAACCAAGTGGAAGAGGGAGAGCATACTTCATGGCGTAGAGTGGCATCTCGCTTCAACAACTTCAATGAAATTACTTCTTAAGGTGTTGGTAGGCCCTATAAATTATTATTGACAAATTGCCTCGCCTCCCCTCCAAATGCATTTGCACAGGTGTTTTAGTAATTTCTACGAAGCATTCGATTTACAAAATGAATAGATGTAATTACAAAAGAGAATTTAATCAACATTCGCCTGTTCATTTATGTTTAATGAAACTTTTGAAGTTGTTTCTGAGAATTAGTATTTTACTGCAAATAATTAGAAATGTAAAATCTCTTCAAACATTTTGTAATTTAAAGAAATAAATTTTATTAAACTTAAATAATTACATTCAGTAAAAGATTTACTTTGTTCGATGTTACTTTACTATTTTCACACACAATTTACCCCTATTCAGTAAATGAAGCCACAAAAGGATCACATTTGCGAAAACTCATTAAATATAAATAGAAGCCTTATAAGTATTACCAAGTAAGCCGTTATATGTATGTGTGTGTGTGTATTATACGAAAAGTAGCCACGTGTCGGGTAAATAGTAGTAAAACGTGAGAATCAATTAATGATATTTTTAATGCCATCATGCCTCATCATAATTCTACTTCTATTTCTCATATTCATTTATTTACACTATTTATACATTCAAAATGTACCAGTTCGGACTTAATGCCTGAGGCATTCTCTACCAGTCAACCAAAAAGTAATGCAGATATTTCAAGAGGTTGGTGGACCTAAAAAAAACTAAACAAGTCACAAAATAATCATGTATATTAATCCTAATTATACATACATACTGTGATTTATATAAACTTACTAATTAACATACTAAGGAAAATAATGCTTATACATAAGAAATGTTCCTTACACATACGTAGATTTAAAATTAGGAAACTGAAGATTCTAGGGACAAATTAGCTAAACTTTCCAGCTACAGTTTACGAGCCTTCACTAGGTATATCAAAAATTTATTAAAATAATAAGGATCACTTGTACGGGACAAATTCACTGTAATCATAAACCAGAATCTCTTCTCTTTACTCAAGAATATTTTAACAAAAAGCTTGATTTTATCTCATATTTTTGTTATAATATTTTCAGTAGACGAGAGCAACGTAAGCATTCTCCAAAAAAAATAAACACGAATGTCTTTTCGTGCCAAGTCGAGTGCAAACGACAACTGTGAGCTGACGAATGCCCGAGGGATTTAAGGTGAAGACTTTCTTGCCATATTTTAGCCTTAATACATGAAGCAAGTACTTGGCAATAATACTTTCTTGCATTATCTACTCTGAAAGCGAAATGGCACAGTATATCCTTGACGCTGCATTGCCGAGCTTGAAAAGGGCACTTAAGATTTTCTCTTACTTTTATTTGGTTTAATACACGCTAATATTTCCAGAAAATGTATGTGTAGTAGATCAAACTCTTAATTTCTTTTCATTACTTCAACACGCTATATTTGTATACATTCTACATTCAACACACATGTACACGTTTCCCCTATCTTACTTGTCGTTTACTTAAAAACTCTTTGTACCAAAACAAACTTATAAACGCGATTAAAACAATAACGTTCATATATTACAACTCAATATGGTATAATCACAGCTCTTAAGCCACGCGTTCTCTAAAATAATGGCGTCGAGTGATACGCTATTGAAAGGTCAAGTTGAGGGATAGCTGGGAACAGATTATAAAAACTTTCTCAGGACATGACCACTGATGTCATTGTACTTATTTCCTCTTAATTTTTATCTAATGGCTTTGAACATTTATAATAATACAAATATCCTGTGGTACAGGACTCTTTGTTTCAACAACAAACCAGATTTTAGAAAAACAAGCGTTTAGATTGATTTTTGCTTCGGAATAAAAGTATTCGAAATCTTTACACAGTGGTGTTTTCTAGCGCAGCTCCTATGACCTTCCAGCTACAACATCAGATCAGCTCCGTTATGACATAATAAGATACATAAGAATTTCAGCTCAACCGAAAACTGGATAGTGATCAAATACAACTTGCAGGGTTTGATTACAGTTCGACAGAGCTTGTAAACACAGTTATTTTATTCGTTCCCTGTATTGAGGGCCTATAGAAATAATTTTCCTTCACGTTCCTTTCCTTCGAAAAGTGACGTGACTGGGATTTGTCGGTTCAATAGCTTGGACCGATTCAATCAGTTTTAGCGATTGGAGGAATTTAACTAGTCTAACAGTCCTGGTCGGTAACTTTAATAACAGTAGTAAAACTGTGATAGTGGCCAAGTCATATCTAAACAATTTACCATTTATAGTCGACAAGGAAATTTCATACTTGGGTATATTCCAAAAGGTTTAAAGATTTCAATCTCTCCAAGGTCAGAAAGAGCTTTGCCAATTTTAAGCGACTAAATAATTTTGTGAACAATAAACAATGATTTATGATATCCTATCAGAGATTTTCGTCTAGGAACACTAATAAAAAATTGAGTATCTGAAGAATTTGACAATTTTAACCCCCTTTACAGATATCACAATGTTTTTGTTATAACCCGAGGGAAGTCAACAAATACAAAACTGATATTTCCCGACCCAGCTCTTAGTCCTATATTTCAATCCGACAAAAACAAATGCACCCATGGAGGTTTTAATAACTTGAGTTTAAGGATTTGTAGCCTTTAATTACGGGCTGGACCACCCAGGTAGGCGTCTTACACCCGTTAACGTTGCCCGGACTAATGCTCAATTAACAATATTATGGCCATTAGAAAAGTATACGGCCGCTGTAGGCGTTTTCTACGTTTGTGAAATGTCATAGTAATGACCAGTAATGAAGGGTTTATGGACTAAAGAAAACAGACTCTCTCATAAGGCCGAGAAGATGATACTGTTATTACCTTAAGTCGCGGCTTATGACTTTAAATAAAGGGTAATTAAACAGGAATTATTTGTTAGTTCTAGTTATTATGTTTATTTAATGCCCATCTGTACATGCTACTGTGTGTACATGCTACCTTTTGGAGAGAGGTTTATTGATATATTTTCTTGGTAGAATCATAGTGACTTTCATTGTAAAAAAGTTCGTAATAATATCTCCGTTAGGGCACATATTTCACATATATCTTATTACTTGAGTTCATACGCATCAGCAATCTCATAAGTGCAATATCATCAAACTTTCTAAGTTACATTACTCTATACAATTCCGAACCGTTAATAAATTACATAAACTTTCGAAGAGACGTCAACGTCGACAACACAATGATAAGAAAATACCAATTTGTAAACAACTTATCTAAGTTTCCGGGATAGATGTTTTACCGAAATAGCTGGTGAGAGTTATGGGAAAGTGAGGGGAGAATCGCCCTAACACGATTACAAAACCATAATAGTGGGATATCTCACTATCCCCTAATCCCCTTGATGGATATTAGCCTAAAACGAATATTATACACCCGGAAAAACATGGTCTTCATTGTTAATGAAGTGGGGAGAAAGTTTCGTTAAAATACTTCCTGACGGATGAAATATTTAGTGATGTACTTCATCGGGATATTGTGTGGTTTTGTTGCTGACTTTATTTATAAGGGTGCGAGGGTGCGTAGCATCGTAGTATCATGGTACATAATTTATTGTATCATAATTTAGGTACTAATGAAACTTTTACCTAATGAGTTATATTTTGGATAAGATTTGGTTCAGGAGCTAGGATTACATAATAATCTCAAATCGGTTTAATAAAAAGGAGGAGAAAAGGATATTAAAAAAATAGCTCAATATTGTTAAAAAACGTCGATTCCGAAAATTTGACTTAGGTACCTACTGGTAGAAAACTAACCAGGTCGGACCTTCAGCTAAAATATATTTTCCAAAGATATAAGAAAAAATCGTATCTTATATTGTAAATAAATTTCCGGACTAACCATTGAACTTTTCACCCATTTAGATCTCATATCAACTCCATCCTCAATGGATAGCCTGATCAGAAATACTATTACAACCTTAAAAAATTACAAAATTCAATTCTCAAACGCAACATAAAATATCGCCCGGAACTTCCCGTAATAGCGCCTAAAAATATCAACAGTTACAATTGGAAATATGACAAGAATGTACATCACTTCCGATGTGTCCCGTTTAAACATATCGTGATCCCCAAAGAGTGTCATACATCACTGTCAGTGACGCGTCTCTTTTCCCATGGAGCGAAATGAATAGGCCCCTTTAGCTATGCCTATTTTGAGCTTGAATCATTGCACGACTGAACGACATTCGATTGTATGGCTGATTGTGATAAATATTTTATAAATTACACGTATAACTCACGTAGGTACCGTTCACATACGTTACGTAATAACTGAAATAGATGACTTAAACGTAAGAGGAGATAACATGGATTAATATGGGGGAATATAATACAAAAAGCTGGATCTTCGACGGAGTAATGTCAAACCATTTTTCAAATGTGGAATTTGTATAATCGTTTCCAAGCAAACTCTATCTTTTTCAAAATCATATAACATTAGTTCTATAATTCTTTTCCACAACTTAACACAGAATACCATACATTAAGAATTCATAAATTTGGAGAAGGATTGAAACTAACCCTTGGAATGCTTGTGGTCTGATCAGATTGAATAACTTAGAGCTCAACCGTGAGGTCTAACCGAAGAAACCCGTCATGAGATAGCACCAATAGTAACAAATTGCGAGATTTAAATCGTATCTATAAGAAAAGCAACGGGTTTAAACCTTCGCCTCGTATCTCCGTGGAACAACCCCTCGGGCTCCCGACTCGCCCCTTCCCGACGGTGGCTTTAATCGTAATGAAAACTATCTCGAACTAACAGCATTACGAGCTATCCTCAGTTAGTCTGCCCTTCTCGCCGCAGGCAGAACATGCGAGGATATTCAAACAATCTGAACGATGCCGATTGCTAACGAAATGCTTGCAGACTTGTACGTTTCGTTGCGTTTTTTGCGTGTTTTCATATCGCATACAATTATAATAAAAATTTAAAATGATTCTTAAATTAAATTAAAATTATGTATATTAACATTCTTTGACTGATGATTATACGTACATCATAACCTAATGGATGGACAATTTAAAAAAGAATACGCAAAAGCAAGCATCAAAACATTTTGTCACAGATCGTTTCAAAGTTAAAGAGACAAAACAAATGCAATGCAAATGAAATGGTTTGCTGGTATGCGTCGTTTATATGTAGAGTCCCGTTAAGAGAAAGGTCGAGGACGAATAGAGGAACAATATATAAAACCTACATAGCACCCTAGCATGCACGGCTGAACGGTGCCAAGAATGTCGTGATCGTCAGCTGTTTACTACAAAAAATTATATTCGTTTTCTTCACGACTCAGTGTACCAATTACGTTAATGAACTTCAAGTTGCTTACTTCATTATTATTATGTTTTTGTTACTTGCTCAGATGTTGATATCAATTTCTATAGTTTTCTTTTTTTTTCTTTCCTGTTATATATTATTTACTACTAGGAGACCGAGCTTCTTTCAAAACTTTATTATAAAAACTCTTTAAACAGATGATTGTGACCACCAGATTCTTCCGGCCAGTTATTTGTTTTATGCAAATAAGTCTACAATTTTATATTGAAGAAAAATACCACAATTTAACAAAGGATGGTCACGACGTTGCATAGAACCACAGGAAGTCTTAAACTACAGCAAAAATAACAACAAAACATCAGCGGTGTTGAACATTTTTACTAGAAAATGGTTTTCTATTTTATTTTCCTCTGTTTACAATTTTGCTTGTTATCTGGTTGCTTGTTAGATCCGTAATGATGTTGAACCTTGTGTTAGACTTAAAGTTACAAAAAAGGAAATATTCCAGACTCATTGTCCCTTAGAGACCTCCATTCAGATTAATCTTACTTGTAGATTTATACAACGCTGTTTTAAAGAATTAGAAATGAATTTTAACTAAAGATAATTAAGATCGAAAATGCTGTTTTCAAAGTAAATGCAAATGGTTGATAAATTTATTCAGGTAAAGCGCTTGGCCGATTTTGCTTTTGTCGGTTGTGATAATACCTACCTATTTATAAGAGGATTTCTAATTTTACTCAATTAATTTATTTGAATAGTATCTATGACAAACCAATTAACAGCTAAACTAGGTCGTCACTAATTGAAGAGACATTATTATATGATCTCATATTAATACACAAATATGTTTACATTACTATGAGCTTCACACATACACTGAGTGAGACCTACACTATTCAAATAGTTAACTTACCTTTACAATAATACTAATTTACTACAACCATTGTATTACAAACAATATTGAAATCTATTAAATACGTATTTTTGTTCTAGATTTAATTAAACAATCTTACGTTATAAAATCAATTTCGAATATATGTGATGTTCTTTTGTTTTTTTCAAACATTTTAAATCATAAAGTTTTGGAGATCTCCTTAACCTTTTTGTTTGTTTATAACTGGCCAGTACCTGTCGGCTTGAGTCATAAAGCTTTTATAGATTATGAATGGCCTTTTTTAACTGTATTCTAATTGCTATGTCGGAATTGCTAGACGGCGACAGTCGGACGGTACACAAAGATAAGATCCTTTATACGTGAGCAGAGGTAGTAATGCCACTTGTAATGGAAGTCAGTGAATCGAATACTGGTCTCCTATCTGCTAAATTAACTAATTAATCTCGATTTTGCAGTATTAATAACACTTGTTTGCGTCGCGCTTAAAACAACGTAAAGTAGAAATAAGTACCTAGTATTAATTAATGGATTAAAAAAACAGTTTACAAAGAAAAAATATTTAAGTTTTGTTTTGCCGGGTCCGTTATATTTAACGTCTGACATTAGAAAACAAAGGGCTCAGTGGCAATGACTAGAATAATGACAAGTATTATTGCAAATATTTACATGACGCCATGAAGCTTCAAATAATAAATGGATATTTCCCTCAAGGTCTTTTTAACAGTTTGTTTACCCCTATTCTTCTTTGTTCTTCGGATATTAGTCTTTAAGGGCAATGTCAATATTAAGTTTTGCATAAAATAATCTTAGTTACTCAAAAAATATGACCAATAGTCGTCCTTAGATTTCAGGAAATATGAATATAAGTAAATCAAGACAACTATTGTAAAAGATTGCGAAAAGATTGGCTTTTATATCAAAGGAGTTTGAATACAAATTCACGTCAGAAACATTTACAAGGATTGTAACTTGAAACGAAAAAATAAGATAATGTCAATAAGAAACAGATAAATTCTGTGGAAAATTCAACGAAGTATTATGTTTCACATTTCTGCTTCGAGACTGACCTGAAGAAAAATGAAATTTAAATAACAAAAAACTGACGATGCTTTCTGAAATATTTCTCGATACGTATAAAGTATGGTCAATTTAAGTGGACGCAGGACACATACTAAACATGCAATAAGTACATTGTACCGCTTTACACATTGTAAAGCGGTATTTTATTATCATTCTTCATAATAATTATATATCTTTTTCAAGTATTACTGTATTATTATTAGTATTATTCATGTACTTATGTTTCATGCTTAGAGTTTAATCGGTAGAACCTACAAGCGAACCTGCCAATGCTTTTCACACTATTGAATATATTTAATCATTACCAACAAATAAAAGCTGGCTCTTCAAATAAGCTGTCTACCTGCCTTGCATTCATTCAGAATTTCGCAACACCGTTTGATTATCAAATTGCGAGTCATTGTAACACGTTCCCGTTTGAACTCATTGGCACGCAACGTAAATAGATTGTACCTGCCTACTGAACGAATTAAAACGATGAAGGTAAACTTGTAGATAATAGAGTCAGTCAAGGGCCTTAGCACTACCAAGCTCTACTTAAAGTGAGTGAGTTGACTATTCTTTTGGTAGAAGCGAGACGGCGTACTCAGCGACGTAGTGGTGTCTCCCTCTTACACGTACACACGTAAAAATAGTAAATAGTACGCCAGTAACGATGTTTTCGCGTGAAGGTTTTTGTCTTCAATGATGGCAAAACTGTATGCTCGGGTGAAGTGCCTCAGAAGAATATTTAGGGCTTTAAAAAAGGTATTAGATTAGATATTGCTGTTAGAATTGTATATATTATCGTGATCTGTTATTATTTCTTACGTCAATTTAGTGAAGTAGAATCAGCTTGTTGTTACAATATTACGGTTCCCCTTCAATTGAACGTTGAGTACTTACACTGATAAGTATCTAGATAATTACTCTACCCCCTAAATATTTAGTGTTTGCGAAGTTTGGTTGGTACCTAGAACTTAGGTAAAAGGAAAAACAAATCATATTTCCGCATTAATAATAATGATACCCTCAAACTTATGCTACTAACGTGTATGTAGGATTACTACGTATTACTAAAGTCACCTGCTTATTTTGATTACAGGTTGGTGTCAACAAATTGAGTGGTGTTCTATCTTGGGCTAAGAATTACAGCTTAACGAACATCCGGTCGGCGGTCCTATAGGTATCACGGGCGACTGAACTTATTCCATCTCGATATTTCCGATGTAACTGTTCAGCGCTGAGTTATGACACGAGAAAGCTTTTATCTCGGACTATGCACAAAGATATTGCCAATTTATAGGTAAGTGCCTACTTTTCTTATAGCTGAGATTTAGTTCCTATTGCGACTGTAATGGTAGCAATGGAAGTAGACTCTGATAACATTCTGAAAGAAATGTTATTAAGTGTCTTAAACCTTAAATATTATTTGTTTCAGTTTATTGGCGTGTCTAGGACAAGTTTTTTAAGTTTAATATGAATAGAATGGTCGTTAAGTAGAGTAAAGTAAAAAAATCAAGTCGTACCTCGAAATGTAGAAAAATAACAGCGCCATCTATATTTATAACTTGTAACTGCGCGTAGACCTATGAGCGCCATCTAGGTTATATTGTTAAAACTAGAATTAATACCACAGGCGGAGTTCAGGATGTGATTCTAGTACAAAAAATAAGATGGCGCTGAAAGCAATTTGTAATTAACATGACTGAGCTATAGATGGCAGTGGTGTAGAGAGATTAAAAATAATATTCTTTTTTGTGGCGTTATTGATGTACTGGCGTTCAAGTACGCAATAAAAATATTTTCTATTTATTTATGCGACGTCATTAATTAAGTTTAACAAGCAAAATATTTATTTTCTCTACAAGGTATTATATTTTATGTATGGAGGGGTACAAAATGTAAACTTATATTTAAGCTAAAATTCTATTTATTGTATTTATTATTATTTTATGTTTAAGATGAATTTTATGTGTATTTTTAAAATAAATTAACTAAACTAATAATCTTGTTTATTTCCATTGTTTCAGAAACCGTCACTTTCTAATATCACAAGCTAATTCCATTGCCAAACCATCCATCGACAGGGGTTAATTGGTTTTAAGCCAAGGAATGTCAATCAAAATTTATGGAAACACAAAACGGGACCAAACGCTATAAAAAACATTTTAATTAGTCGAAGTCGCGTCAAACGGCTACAATTCTACGTGAAATATGGCTTCCATTTTCTGGATTAACAACTACCGTACCTAGCTATAATTACAAATGTCCTTGACCCTCGTTCAATTACTTAATACGGATGTCTTGCGCACGTTAACGCGTAAAATGTACACAAATGTATAAGTGTGCTCATTCCCACAACGCGGAACCTTGCGGCCATGTTGAAATGGAAAACATTAGCTAACGATACAATGGACCCCCATAACGACTAATTACTTTTGTATTACACAATGTAAGAAATACTTGTCAAATTACTCTATTACTTTAGTATAGAGAAGGTTCTAGTACCTACCTACAGTTTTGTTGCTTGGTAGTGAGTACCTATAAAAATCTGCTCAACTGATAGTTTTTGGTAAATCATGTACATACTTAGTATTCAATGAACATTTTAGATTTCACATTCTTATCGATCTTGATGATAATTTTGTTTACAAGGAATATATGCAGTCTGGTAAAAAAATACAGAGCTATATACTACTACCTACACACATATGCTATCCAACGTTTCTTTTTGGATTTAGTTCAAATCGAACTGGTTCTTGAGATTACCATGTACCTACATATCAACTGTTTTCAGATCTGAAATAATTTCTTTACCTTTTCACATAGTTAGTGATAATATTATTTATATCGATATTTGGACCACACATTAAAACGACAACATCAATGCTCTCCATTACTAATGTACTGGTACACCTACATACGTCTGGTCTCATCACGAGTAACGATGCGGTTAACCAACTACACATTATCTACTGACATGGAGAAAACATTATAAATAGTCAGCCCCTTTAGCCAACTGACACCCTTACAAGTAGTTACAAGTTAACGTCAGTGTACCCATAATAATGACATTTCGTTTTGATTCATCACGTGACTCCGACCTGCTTTTGCCTACATTTGAACGTTTTTGACATTTTGTAGCTTCGCTAGCGGCAAAGACCCGTTATAGATGCACAAAAATTTTCCCTCTATAAACGCAGTCGGTTATAAGTACCATATGTGTTCAGCAAAGTTGTCACCTAAAGTACTATATTTCTTTTTTTATCATACAATTTTTCTTACTATTCTAACTTGCCAAACTTTTAGACAAAAACGAACGTAAAGCCGTTTACGCGAGGTAACAAACATACACACTCACACACCTTATTAACACGTACGTGGCGTATCCCACTCAACAAGGGTGATCATTTTCGTCTTCCAAAGACAACATCAAGTAGGTACTTATATTTTTTTGGAGTAAACCTCTATGTTTAGAATCAAATCCACGACGAAGCAATCCCTCAAATAGTACCTCTATTATGTACGTAGTACGTACCTATATAACTTTAAAATGAAAAATCCAAGGTAAATAAACCCTTTTATTTGCCATCGGTCTGCAAAATATAGGTAAGCATTTTATTCCACTGGTTTGTGTGGAATAACACTTTCTATTCACTGAACCCTATTCATTCATTTCCCAAACTCACCTATATATACCATTTAAATGTTTGCTATTATGAAACAACAAACTGAACTCTATAACTTGTGCCTTACGGTTGATGGTTACACTACTGAGCTGAAAGTTATCTTTGTGTATTTTTCGTAGTGCTGTTGTATGCATGGCACGTATCGAACCGGGTCATGCAACTTCAGGAACATTTCGGACAAAAGTCTACTTGTTCGGAGAACGAATCAAAGGAAAAAGATTTTTCAGGACATCCGAATTGGGTCAGCGAAGTATTTTATAAATTGGCTTTTAGAAGAAACCACCTGTCTGACAGTGACTTTCTTTTGTGATATAGGTACTCTACTTTCTGTTAGATATATTTCGTTTCTTTAAATTGAAAGGCAACTTTTGACTACTGTTGATTTTCTGTATAATTTCAAGAAATAGGAACTTTAACCGAAAGTTCATACATAAATAGGTATTACATACTAAACCTCGCTTCAGTAAATCTCTTTGTAAATCATTTTCCCCAAAAAAGCTCAGAAGACTTTAAGCCTTAACTTTTATTCTAACGATTTAAAAACTCAATTACCCGGTAAATCACCCAAGCCCTATCACTTTTAATAAACAACTTAAAACTGATTAAT
>NW_020799568.1:0-4014 GCF_003590095.1 Trichoplusia ni
TCTAGGAGGTTTACCAATACCGACCGACTTGAGGAATTTCCAAGTGTCGGAAGGACTAAGTTTTTCAAGAGATTCGTGGAAGTAGCGCCTCTTTGCATCCTGACACAGACGATTGCAACGGTTTCTCAGAAGTTTGTAAAAAGCCAAGTTGGAGTCGGATGGCCTTCGCTTGTACCTACCCTTGGCCCTGCCCCTACTTGGTTGATGAAGTAACCCAGGGAGCAGGGTCGTGTCGGACCTTGATTCTTCGCTTCGGAGCATGCTTGTCGAATAATTCTACCATCCGAGAATTAAAGATAGACACTGCGCTGTCGATGGACTCCGCAGAGAATAAGGGCGACCAGTCGACCGCCACAGCATCGTACCTTAACGCGTCGAGATCCATGGTACGGAAATTACGTAGCTGCAAATATTGAGGTTTGATTCTAGGACGGCGGATACGATATGATATATAAACGAGGTCGTGGTAGGAAAAGGGAGCGGTGAATTGACCATGGGCGGAAACATTGTTCGGGGAAGAAACTATAATTAGGTCAAGTAGAGAAGGGGTGCAGTTGGGAGAAAAGTGAGTAGGAGAAGAACCTAGGACGGTCAGATTAAAGGAAGACAAAAGAGATGTTAACTTGAGTGAACGATTGTCATGTTTTCAGAGGCAGGTATTAAAGTCGCCCATTATGACTATGTGGTCATATAGGGGACAGTAATTGTGCAGGTGGGATTCCAGAGATTCGAAATAATTAATATGCAGATTAGGGCAATATACTACGACTAACAGAATTTTGGTGTGGCGGACTATAATCTCGATGAAGAGATACTCGGCAGATTCGGAATATAAATTGGGAGATGAAAATATAACTCTAAAGGGTATCTCAGCACGAAGATAGATAGCCACACCACCACCGCCCTTGCCTGTCCGGTCGTTGCGGATTAGCACAAAGCCGGGGAGAGGATATTGGGTAGAGAGGAGGGAGGGTTTCAGGAAGGACTCCGAAATCAACAGCGTATCGACAACATCACTACTAATAGACGCTAGAAGATCGTTGTAGAGGCCAGGAACACTCTGGGCATTAATGTAGACTAGGTGGAGGTTATTAGGAGTATTGGAAAATGCAGAGACGATTCTGTCGCGTAGAGTGACAGAAGGGGAATCACTGTCCGCGCTGACATAACTATCTAAGGAAAAGCAAGAGACGAAACTATCATCAAAATTAGAGGATACATCTACCATGTCAAATTAAACACAGTATTAATAATAACAAAAAATAATACTATAAAAACAAACAGAAAGTAAACAAAAATAAACGAGTAACTGTCAGTAATTAGCGCCGCTAAGACTAAAGACTGCCAGCCACCCTAAACTCACAAAAATCTGAATTAAAAAAAAAACAAAATGAGGCATAAAATTAGCATTTTGCATTAATGTATAAGTTGTTTTGTATAGATAAGCACAGATATTAGCAACTAAACAGTAAGTGTGTATTCACAACTATTTAAAAACAAAAGCGTGAATTGTTAAAACTATTCACAATTACCGAAACAAAACGCACAAAAGTCCATGCAATCGCCAACATGCCATGTAAAAAATAAAATAAAAACGAAACGCACAGAAACGTCAAACGGATTAGTGACAGTTAGAATATGAAAGGAGTGTTATATAAACAACATTAAACTACACCAAACCTCTGATCACAATATTTCTAATAACTCCCACACGACAGAATCATTCAATGAAATTATTACCTCTGACGCTGAAACCGGGATTAAATACAAGATGTTACAAAACAAACTGAACGAAATGATAGCTAGAAAACCCAAAAGCAAAGTAAGTTATTTAAGCACAGAGACATTAGAACTACTAGAAGAGAGAAGAATGCTAATATCAGATAAAGAAGACAAAGAAAGACGTAGAAAGATTGCAAAACTTAGCAAGAAAATTAAAGAGAATATGAGAAGAGACCGTAAGGAAAAAAGGAATAGAGTTTTGGAAGAACACATCAAAAAAACAGGAGGAACAAAAAAGGCCATGAAACAACTTACCGAGCATGGGAAAGAATGGATATTGAGACTAAAACAACGCGAATCTTACTTAAATAACCGAATGTCAATACAGAAACTAGCTACAGACTATTACCGCCTATTGTATTCTGATAAATTTGATACAGGGTTGGCCACAATTTCGGAAGTACGTGAAGCAAAAGAAAACAAAGTAGACGTTGTGCCAGAAATTCTGGCCTCAGAGGTAATCAGAGCAATAAAATCCCAAAAACCTGAAAAAGCCCCAGGTCCGGACAAGATAACTAACGAAATACTCAAGGGAACCTTAGAGGAAATTAGTCCTGTGCTAGCAAAACTTTTCAATGAAGTTCTTCAAACAATGCAAATACCTGAAGAGTGGACCGAGTGTCAAATAATTCTATTACACAAAAAAGGTCCTAGAGACGAGATAGGAAACTATAGGCCAATTTCTCTAATATCAAACATTTACAAAGTATTCGCTAAAGTGATCGTAGAAAGAATATCACTAAGACTAAATGAAAGCCAACCCATAGAGCAGGCAGGTTTCAGAAAAAACTTTAGCACAATAGATCACATTCACACACTCAAACAGTTGATACAGAAATATAACGAATACAATAAAGAAATCTATATGACGTTTATAGACTACTCAAGGGGTACAAAACAAATACATAGAACTACTTAAGAGTATTTACAAAACTAGTACAGCCAGCATCAAACTAGAATCGACAGGAGAATCTTTTCCTATCAAGAAGGGCGTACGTCAAGGCGATCCCCTCTCCCCGACGCTATTTAACGCTGTGCTGGAGCACATCTTCAGAAAGCTAAACTGGGACTACTTAGGTCTGAACATTAATGGAGCTCGCCTGAACCACCTAAGATTCGCCGATGATCTGGTGCTTCTTGAAGAGAATCCAGCAGCAATCGAACAAATGATGCAGAGCCTAGCAAATATAAGTAGAGAAGTTGGTCTGGAAATTAATGCCAGTAAAACAAAATTGATGACAAATTCAAAAGAAACAGACGTTCGGGTAGATGACAACAAGATAGAATATGTCAAAGAATATATCTATTTAGGACAGATAATATCCACTACAGATGTAATGTCTAAAGAAATAAACAGATGAATCTCACCACCACCCTAAACAGTTAGCTACCGTGGGAAAATCTTTGTTTCAGAGAGCACACGGACTCTGTGATGACAGACACCTTGCCGCTGAGCTTCAACACGTCAAGCAAGTACTGCGAGACAACAAGCTCCAAGTTCCACGGCCCCGTCACAGAAACCGAGTGAAGCCAGCCACAGTTGATCGTTTGCCTGCTGTACTACCATACGTCCGAGGAGTCACTGACAAGATTGGTTACATCCTGAAGCGAGTTTCAATTAAAACATACTTCAAGCCGCCCAAGAAGATTAGCCAGTCCCTACCATCTGTCAAGTGTCACATACCTCTACAAGATGCAGGAGTATACAAACTAGATTGTGACTGCGGCCTCTCTTATATCGGTCAAACTAAACGAAGCATAGGGACCCGCGTAAAAGAACACATAGCTGACGTCAAACATCGCCGCTCAACGAAGTCATGAACATGCTGAAGGCTCCAGCCATTATATTAGATTTGATCAACCACAGATCCTCGCTAAAGAATCCAAATTCCTACCAAGGATGTTTCGCGAGGCTATTGAGATTAAAAAACACCCTAATTTCAATAGAGAAGATGGCTGGAAGATATCACCTACTTGGGACCCAATAATACAAAAACTCAAGGCTAAACCCAAGAGCAGCGCTGCAAGACATCACGACACAGTGAGCTCATACTGCGTAGGTCGGACCATAAATAATTAATTAAAAATATGAAGGTAGAACGAGCAACATCTTCTGTCAAGACGAACAGCATCTCAGTCTACCCGTGACCATGATACCTGCAAAGGTGTCGAAACGTCGGGAACTAAAACCAAAAATTAAACCGCGATAAAATCCGTAAAAGTCGTTTCATT
>NW_020799569.1:0-40088 GCF_003590095.1 Trichoplusia ni
TTGTTTTACACGAAAATTGTACATGTATAAATATGTTCTAATGCCAATATAAAATCTGTTTCAAAAAAAGGCAGCAAAAAAACTTCTGTTCTTCTAAAATTAAGATTTTGGACCATGGTTTTTAAAGAAGAGATAAATAAATTACACCGACCTTATGGTATTTTTGTCTGATACATATCATACTAAAAAAATGGACAAGATGCAAACCTCCATTGCAGACGTCGGTTTAAAATACGACTACTACCCACAAAACATAAGACGACCACATACCTTGTTCGGTTTGACACCGCTGGGGGCGAAATGATGTTAACGCAGCCACCAGTGCGAAGGTCCCAGAACCGTACGGTTTTGTCTTGGCTGCCCCGACACGAACATAGCACCGCCCCAGTTGTACAGGGACAGAATGTGCCCGAGTGACCGCTTAACGCCTGCACATAACAATACTAAACATACAACCACCAATCACTTAGAAAGGTACCCAAGAACAAATCAAAGTACATTTCAAATAGGTATTGATTTTATATCCACGGATTTGTTTTGGAAGGAATTCAGACGATGTTTAGTGCGCTATAAAATGTTTTATTGGCAAGGCACAAATTGAATAGACAATTGGTATTCATAATTACTATGGGATGTCGAGTTTACGACGATAAGAAGTATTAAAGAATGAATAAGCAGAGATCCTTGGGAGGGATTATAAGTGGGGTTGTTAAGTGTAGCATGGAAACCTACGTAGCCGATATAATGACGTGTCCGAGCCCAAACATTTACAGGTCGTGGCGACCCTTACGAAGTATAACCACAAACCGCATGCGTAATGATATTCGCTGCGGATGAGGCTGTTTGTATGAATTCCCCGACAGCCTCGGCCATACAAGGGGTGTTCTAATCATGAGCGTAAACAAAAACACGTGCTAGTTGCATAGACATATAAAATTAGCGGTCACATTGTGTACATGACGCATTTTAGCGCTGGTTTTATGACGGTCAGGTTTTTGATTAGCCTGAGTACATAAAAGTACAACCCAAGTTATTTTTTTACGTATTTAGAGCTAGAATTAGATTAATAGTAATTTTCCCCTTAAATTTTTACCCATCTTATTATTTTAAATTGGATGTTTTAGTTGGTAACATCACAAAAGAACTTAGGTCATAAAACAAAACAGCTTACGAAACTGTGAGTCAACATGACCTACAAACTAGCGCTGAAGACATAAATATTCGAAAAGTTTTACGTTTAAAATAGAGCGCTTTGGTAAAATGGAATGCCAGCTGGTGTAATCTGAGAAAATATTGATGGAATCTTTTGACGACGAGTAAACGTCTGAACTGACGCCATATAGGTGATTTTACCTGGAAAGTTTTGCCTGTAGCGCAGTCGGTGACGTATATCTTGCAATCGCCGGCGCCGCCGCTCACCAACAGACTGGTCTTGTTTGAGGTGTCCTCGATAAAGCACACGTCTCGTACTGTACCGTCGTGCATCGTCAGCTCAACCTGACAACAAAAGAGGTACTCTCAAAAATACGGCTGGTGTAGGTGGTAGAGCTGCAGAGTTGCACTTTTATAATCGAATACTCAATTTGCGAATTTGAAACCAAATTATGAGACAGCAATATCCCTGGGCAAGAAAATTATCTATTACGTAACAAGAGGTGTGATGGGTGTTATGTGTGTGTTCTTAAATTAGTAGGTACCTGTAGGTATTTATTCTCGCACTTGGGGTTCTTTTAGACAAATGAATAAATTTTACAAAATGTCTCAAGTCTTGCTGTTGCAAAATACTTAATAACCATAATAAGTTCGTAAGTACCCGACAAGCTATCTGACCTTTAATGCGAAGATAGATCGTTCATCTCTATTTGCAAAAGTTTGATTGATCGTGATTTTGTTTCATTAAGTATCTGCCAAGTTTTCTGCTCTATTGGAGATTGTGGTGACAAATTTTTTTTTTGGTAGCAATCACTACCATATGCATCTACTAGTTATATAAAAACTATATTAGTTATTACTAACTAATATAGTTTATAAATAATTAAATATAATTTATATAACTATACTAGTTATATAAATTTTAATAGATGACCAACTTTAATCCAAAAACGGTAAGATCTGTATCATTATGTTTTCAAATATTCATAATACCAGTCTAATATGTGGCAGACAAACTTTCATCTTACGTAATTCCACACGATTTTTGTGTTCAAACGAACAGTCTGCAGCTAGTATTCGAACACGGAAGTGCGATTAGCGGAACCCGACACACGCATTCTTGCTAAACTATTCCGATCATTGCTAAGGTTGAATGCGGAATTTCTAATAATAAAAATATCGCGCAATTTCATTCATATTCACGTTCTGGAATTTTCAAGTTTTCACAATAAGTGCAGGTTGAGCGGGTCTCGTGTTTTAATATTATGCGCACTTTATATTCCCGTATGTGGACCAAATATTGTGTTTCAAATTCACACAATAAAGCGATAAACTTGTTACTTGTTTGTTTTGGAGATATTTAAGATGATGAACAATATATACCATGACCGTAGCGCGAGATTGATGAAAACTTCGCGACAGGATTTAATAGTCGATAAATATGTATTGCTTCGAGTTAAATCTTACTTAACTACATCACTTACTATTTATAAAATAGATAACGGTTAGATTAACGTTTTCGACGATGACCTATTTCCATTATCTATTAATATTAAGCTATGGAAAATATATAAATAGAGCTATAATAAAACCGTGTTCAATTTCTCTTTCTACATTACTTTCCAAAGTTTGAGATCAAACGACTTAATTGAAGGCTTTGTAGTAGGTACCTGCTACGTAATCCAATAGCTCAATCTTGACAAAGGTTGGAGAAATCGTCGGCTTATTATGGTTTTATTGACATCTTTAACATTGTATTATGTTGTGTATATGATGTTATAATGTAGTAGCAGTATTACAGTTGGATGTTTAACAACAGCTACGTTCGAGTTGTTTACGAGCTCGCGACACATACGCGATTAATCGTGATTGACAATCGTTAAGAGAGCGCTTTGTCGTCGATTGACGTTGAAACGTATCGATTGTCGTACAAATTGCATTTACGTCATTAAATCTGTGGCCCATATCAGTCAGACAGCGAGCCTACATACTAGTGATAATTGAATAACGGGGAAACTAATCCCGTCAATTTGTTTGAAGTCTGCACAACATTTTGTTACATTTGTATCTACATTCTGTTTTACTTGAATGTACAACAAAGGTAGAGTCAGCGGATTAATATTAATACTGTATGTAGAATAACTTTGTATATGGTTGAGGCTGACAAGATTTGATGTAAATACTGATGCCATTACAGAGCCTCGGGCTGTCATTATCAGCTAATATAGAATCAGACATGGATTATTTACACTGTAGTCGTGTACATTATACTCAGCCTACACATAGCTACAGGCTCCGCTTATATAAGTTAGAAATTATACTTGTAAAATAGGCTACTTGATTCGAGTCATATTTTTCTTATAAAGTAGGTACAAAGTAAACCTTCGCCTTTCAAAAAATCTTTGTGTGACGTCAACAAACCGAGACGGTAAGTTGTCTTTGTTTTCAAACGCTACCTTTTTCTAAAGAATGTAGCAAGGTTGACATCTAACTGTCTTTTATGTTAGCTTTAAACAAATGAGCAGGAAGAATGTAAGTATAGGATTTTAATTCTACTGGTTAAGGAGTTTTACGATAATTGTTTATTTTTAGAACTATCTAAGTACTTTTTAAAGTTTCTTAATAAGTTTGGCTAGGCCTAAAACTGATAGATATTAAAAATCGAATCCATTTAGTACGCAAATCACTACTTACTACTACTACCGCAGTTTGGTTTTCTAATATAATTTTTTTAACACCACTCTCAACACCATAATGTAGATAAAACTAGAAAACTATAGTAATTTAAATGAAACGTATACTTATCGTCATGTATATATACATAAATCAAACAAAAATATGTAATGTGTCAGTGTTTGCTATCAACATTATGTCATCCACCTGTCTCACTTTTTATATAGAATCGCTAATTCAATAACACAAACATGAAATGTCAATACATATGTATTTCTGTTACAAACGGTCACGTGACCGCAACATACGTAATAAAACACTGCGAGTTATCTAGCCGGATTCGGTTTCTTGTGAAGTGAATCACCTTTTTGCGTCTATTACTAATAGAACCGATAATACTTTAACAAGACTAATTGAAACTTAAAAACAATTGGATCATCTTTCAATTTGCCGCCGCTTATCATTGAAGGCTAAACGCGATAACTTTTGAACTGAGACGTCTCAACTTGAAAGTATTTATTTATTTTATATCAAGAATATGTAATTTGTGCTTATAAACGCAAGTTTAATTGAAAAGCTGTTTATTCCTTGCATTTTATTGGCAATAACTGTAATCTTTAAGCGTTTATAGTCTTAGTAAAAGAAACAATTATAATAAAGTAGAAGATATTCAGTGAACTCGCGTGGAATAACATTTAAAATCGATTATACTCTTTCACATAATGAGAGAGATTATGAGCGCTTTCTGTTATAAATTTATAGGCATCTTTAAATAGGATGTATGAAACGGCTAAACAAGTTACAAGCTCACAGGTTTCGTATTATGCCAAGGTATATGCATTATGTAGCGGTAATTTCCAAAAAAAACCGTAAAAACGTCCAACAAGAATGTGTAACAGTGACAGGCATTTGATTTACACAAGCTGTTTCATTAGAAGCCCTCATATGTTTAGCCGAAGCAAATATTTAGAGACCTACTTTCATCTGTGTTAATGTGTTTCGAGTGTGTGTGTTTTATAATGATTTTTATTAAAAACATTGTTTTGAGTTATCTATCTTCATGCTCTTGGTCACGGACTGAGACGCTAAACTGTTTATGTTGTACTTTGTCATGTAGGCCGTGAACCAGATTTGATTAAAACTTTCTTAGTTTAGTAAACTATAATTAATGAGATGTGAATCGAGATAACGTTTATGCTGTCGTGGACTGCATAATAAAAGGTTGATGTGCTGTCGTATGTGTATATAGGTATCAATTTAAATTGTAGAACAATAAATAGTGCTATTATCAACACGAGAATAAATAGTCACAAGTCTTAACTAACGATAAAAAGAACAGTAAAATACGAATAAATTATACTGCACAGTTTTGCACGTAACATTTAAGTATGTGTTATAATTGCAAGGCACAGAGATATCAGAGATAAGTTTTCCGAAGTACATCATGTATGTATTGATGTCAATAGCGGCTGTCATAACCCAAGTATAGCCTCTGTCAGAAACGCAACTAATTTTGATGACCAATAAGGTTGGTTAACCAAGGTTACCGCAATGTTGTCTTAATACAAAGTACATACCTCTTGGCCTTCCAAGTTGCAGGCATGGCTGTTGAACCTCATGAGCTTGACAGTCTTGTCATTGGACCCTGTCGCCAGGAGGTCGCCGGCGGGGCTCCATGCGAGGCAGTAGATACTGCCTTTATGGTGTTTAGTTCGTTTCAATAGCACCGTTGGAGCGGTAGGCGCGCTGCTGTCCCTGTTAACAAAAGTAGCGTTAGTTTGTGATACTTAAGATAGTCTTTAAGTGGTTGGAATGTACTGATAGAGACAGCTCTTTTTCTCAATCAATGAATTCTAAAGATTTCAGTAAAATTGGAAATCGAATCTATTAGAGGAGTAGTCAAATTATTTACAATACTCCTATAAGTATTTTCTATCATTCAAAATATTTAGATTTTAAAACGTAAGGCTACTTTCAACGTCCATAATAAATTAACTAAATAATTTCCTCATCATTTTAAACATATGTAAATATGCTTATCGTGCATATTGATGTCGGCTACAACTGCTAGGCATATGTCACGCTAAACATGTGTGTTAATATATTAAGTGTTAATATTTAGTAGCCAGCCGTGATAAATTTTATTTAAGGGCTTCTCAATACAATTTATTTTATTATTATGATGAATATGGTATGATGGTTACTCTTAAAGATATATTGTATTATAATTTAATGTAATGTTAATATTGGGAATTAATACCTAGATACAAAATAATACCTACTCAATGATTAGCAGCTCAAAATTAATTTGTGGTAAAAATAAATCCACGTCGCACTTTCCCAAAACTGTAGGTACTATCTATACATATATGTATACCTTCCTGACAGCGTGCGCTATGATAAACATGTAAAATATGTATATTAGCTATTTCTTATACATCACAAATATGTGACCGTTTATCCTCATTCTTTCCTGACAGACAACCTTTTGCATAATGGAAATTAAAAACTTTCTATCCGATCACAGACTTAATAAACCCGATTTCAAATAAATGTTAATTAAAATCAACTCTATTGGAATATCTATGATTTTTAAATACGTATCGGTGTCATATTATACGTCACATGATTTATGAAAGCGGTTGTTTTTAGTTTTTATTCCGTATATTTTAAACATTATGTAATAAAGAAATTGGCTGTTCTAACAGTGTTGTATGGAACAACAGGTTCTATCAACATTTTCTACGAGACGCAATATACAGTAAACGCAAGTCATCGTACATCAATCTAAGTAAAGCGCATTTGTGCAATGTTAACAAATACGCACATAGCTTAACGAGCTCGCTGTGACAACGCTACATTCTAAATACCTTACGTTAGGACACTTCAATAAAGAAAAGTCAAAACAAGCAAGTCATTTGTTTAGAGCAAACCTTAAATTTTAGCCAAGAGTAAAATGTACCAATATAATAAATACATAAATATTTTAGCTATCTGTAACATCTAGAACTTTTATAGCAGTGTGTTGAAATCATTGGTAATAAATGAACAAATAATATTGGACTTGGAATGCGGCATTTTCCACGCCAACTTGTAAGAAAATTACAGCTTTTATTGTCTACACTCGCAATTAGTCTAGTCAACAACTATTAAGAACAAAGAGGCTGCTGTATAAATGATTCAATGCGTATCAGATAATGATGTTAATATTTACGCATTACATTGCCCTTGTTAAAGTTATTACTTGAATATATCTTACAGGGTAACTAATTAGGTCGGTCTGTCCGGCTTGTGAGCTAAATACCATCGTGTTTCAACACATGTCGGCCCTTATTCCATGAAGTACATCATAACGTCATTGTTATTGTAATAAGTTGGTCGAGAAACAAAAGCAGGTATTAACGCCATTGTATTGCGGTTAAAATGATCACTTTGGTACTTTTGTCCCACCTACGTACATCACGCGTTCTTTAGGAAAATAATGGCATAATGATTTATAGGAGGCCGCTTTGAATAAACCATGTACTGTTAAGGATATTAAGCTGCACTGTGGACATTTTTCCTATAATTAATTTAAATGGCCGTCATTTAATTATTGCTAACTTGAAAAGGTAACTGTTTTGACGTGTGACGTCATCGGATATTTTAAACACGTTACTTCACCGATTCCGAAATTGATTCATTTGAGATATTTGTCAACATTAAATATTTGTTAAGTAATCAACTTCTCAACAGTATATGGATATACTTGATACATCGAATTTACGCAATAAGATGTTTAAGTTAAAAGTGTATAGTAAAATGATATTTTCTCACTAAAAAGGGTTATGAATCACGTAAACTCAAAGCGACTGATTTAGAAACCTCTCTAACGGACGCAGTTAATGATACTTTCACAGTTAAACTAGCATCAATAAACGACATTAAAACATAAAGCGTAAATTATAAATAACTTAAGAAAATGTTGTGATTCTATCGTTTGATAAATGCGCAATAGGGTTTCAAAACTGCAGTTTGCGGATGCTTGTAGACAGATTGATTATCACACATCTGTAATAGTTATGCATACATATATTCGCTGACTCACTGATTTTAATGGGCACTTTAAAATTTGTCTCAATATATCCCAGTAGTCGCTACCTTGAGTGCGACGTAATACGCGAAATATTTCGTAACAAAACATTTTTAGGAGAATAAGCTCCACCCACGAAATCCACTTTCTCGGTGCATATTGAAGTTAACCTCAAAATTTCACTGACAATGCGACATCATCGTGCACGTAATACTCTGTGCGATATTTATTGCCGACTAACGATCGTTTGTGCCTCAGTTTGTGTAGAAAGTTAAGATAATAGAAACCAGCTCAACATAAATCTTAGAGTTGTATTAATTGGAAAATTATGCTTTTTGTTACGCTGCATCGTCTGTTACGTAATTGATGAATCAGACTCTTCTGAAATTGTTCATTCAAATCTTAAAACAACGGTTACTCTACATTCTTTATTTATGTAACAGATGAATCGAGGATTATAGATTTCAGATAACTACACTATTTTTTGAATAATTAATATATCTACCATGTATCAATTAATATATTATTAAGAGTATAACTAAGAATATACTTTCATCACTCGCTTGACCAATTCAATAGGTTTACGAGTGGACATGAAATTTCTTCCATAAAATTTTACATAAAATATACATACGTCTTGATTTTAACATTACATAGTAACACTTTGTGTACAAACTTAGCGGAGGGTCATCGACATGTTAACGCTTAGTCACCGCTTTCGCGCCGCTCGTAAGTATGGTGACGGCCTTATATCGACTGTCATGATTATGACAGGAATCGCAACAAGTTTATGAAGGTTTATTAGCGTACATTTTTGTCTCGTATTACAAATAGTATGAATAAGGGCTCCGCAAAGGTCTTGACGATACCATATTGATTATCTAGGTATTCTGGATGAACAATATAATTCTAATGGCATCATTATTTAAATATCGAAAAAGAACATGAGTTCTTTAGTTCAAGACGAGTTACTTGCCGATAAACTTGTTCTAATTGAAGGTAGATCGACGTCACAAAGGACGAACAAAGGAATATTAGGTATCGCACATCGTAAGGTCAACATCAAGTACCATCTTTGTTCTTGTTCACGATTCAACAATGTATTCATTCAGAGTAGAGGATCTACTCTCGAGTCAACCACAACATTCTAACCTGAAGACCGACGGAGAAGTGATATAAAGACATTTTCACGTAACGCTAAAAGCCTTGACATTTCATAATGTTATTGTTATGGATTTTGTCGCAGTATGTGTGATAGATACATTATTGGCGGCATAGCGTCGATGGATACACGTACTATAAAATTTGATAATATTATGTCATGTTAAGAGCGACGTAAGAGCGGAAATCATTTGCTACTGTTTGCCTTTCGTCAAGTCCGTAAAGGAACGCAGCGACTCGTGTTTGCCGTTTACTTTTAATAGTCTGATGGATAAATTGAATAAGATCGTATTCTTCTTATTCACTATAAAATGCTTGACATTATGATACAAAGTCACAAGGATCCTCTATTATCTGCTTGACATTTTAAAACAGGATTCATCACGTGGAAAAAACCATATATTATATTTGACAAAATCGAACATGATGAACCATGTATTCTTTTTAATAAATATGCGTTAGCATGTTTAAAAGGCAGCGATTTGGTGGATAATATGCTTACACTCAAACACTTCCTTGTAATGTTACGTTTGTGCAAATATTCGGCACTTAGCTTTGAGTTCTGTAAAACTTTGTTGGATTTGTTGTTAAAAGATCGAACCTCGAAACGTAACGCTCGTGCAAATGCTTGACGCAATTTTACACCAATATTATTTTAAATTGGGTTGTTACAAAACGGCGAACACGGTCGACGTTTATACGTTGACTGATTAACAGTCTATAATATTTCGTAAAGCAGCTCCTTGTTATATTACAAGTAAAATGGACTAGTCTTTAATATAAGGCTTTCTGTTTTATACAGCCTTTTTTTCAGATGTAGACAGATTTTTCCACATAGCCTCGTATACCATTTAACGGTAACTAAACGGGGACCAAAATATGATAAAGGCCGTCGTTTCTTAAAAAGAAGCAATTTCGATTAATTGGCAATGAATTGGGGAAGGTCAACAACGGTCAGTGAAGAAAGTCCACGGTCAGCGCGTCGTATGACGCCAAACCGGAAATCTGGCCGAACATATAAGCAAGAAATGCAATAAAATTGTGGTCCATTCAATACAACTATAGGTATTAAAAGATTCAATTCACCTTACGTAATATTGGCTGGCCAAATGAAAATAGATTTCTTGCTTTGTAGGATGCAAATTATTACTTCTCAAGTTACAACACAGTGGAGGAATACTGCTAAATGTTTTAGTACAGTTGTATACTAAAACTTTTAGCTCATTTATTCTCCGTTTGCTTAAGTACTTAAAAAAGATAAACAAACAATCTTGGTGCCATTCCATACAGACACATTAAATTAATAAGCGACTATTATATTTCAGTGGAGTATTGTTTGTATTTGGTAATGTTTCTTGTCGTTATTTTCAACTGAGTTTTGGGCAGAAAACACGAGACAAGATTGCTGACCTTTTTTAAGTACCTCAGAAATAGACTATGGTGCCGACCTACTCTTATTATAATTAATAACATTTTTGTACCATAAAACTAAACTACAATTAAAAGTATGTAGTTACTAACTAATCGGCAAACGAATTTTAATTGACGCTACACAAAATCGATTTATTTTGTGTATATGCAAGTTTCACTCGCAGATGGCTAATAATGCGATGGTAAATTTTAGATACAATTTCACAAAGTATGAACGATAAATATGCAAAATTTCAAACAAATCCGTAGCTCCGGAAAGTTGTATGCTTAATGATCATAATTAAATACTGTCAAAATACGAAACTCTTTGATTAAGGTCCTGGAAGTTTTGCCGCTTTTAATAAATTTCGGGTACCGTCGACGATCTGATACTTATTTTTCGGTGGGACTGGCAAGCTAAGGTCAGTTGGACCCGTTTTTGCATGTTTTACCATTCATTTTTTATCGGCTAAATTATCACGTTGGACATATAAAAATACATACCTATTTTAACGAGAGTATTGACCAGAGTCACATTGCACTTTTATAATCGCTTTTTTCTTTTTAGTAGTTTGAAATTGTTTTCTTTTGTATGTTTATGTTACTGTTTCTTTGAGTCCAACATGTCATATTTAAGTTGGAACTGTGATAAAATTCATTATTATAATAAACTTGTCCTGCCGTTCCATGTCCAATTACCGCAGTTACAACGCGGCAAAACCATTACAATAAACACATTTCACACCACGTGTGTAATAGATAGCGTATTCAAATAAATAACAACTGCCACGTTCATTCGTTTATATCATTTGTTTAAAGCATGAACGTTGGTTAATAACATGAGAGCGAAAATATATTTAGTAATCACAGGTCCATTTAAAAGCTTTGAATAATGACGTACTACAAGCCAACTAATGCGTATTGTGCTTGAAGCTTTGTTCTATTGAACACAACAATGTTAGTAAATTAGGCATACTGATCGTAACGAGATGTCAGGTTAAGTTACAATGAAGAGGCTATCTATCATGACTGGCTAGTTTCGGTCGCAAACAATTATCTTTTTGTTACTTGAACAAGACATTCTGTGAAGAACCGTATAAGATAGACGATCTTGTTGTTGTATTTGTGTTAAGCCTTCAGGGATAATAATAAAAGAAAGTTTGACCAGAACTCACAAGAATTTCGGGGTTGTAGCCTACATTCGACTTGTAGTAAGATAGTAAACAAGCTAGAATATGCTTTGAGGTCGCATCTCTGCGAGTAAAAGTAAATAATTGGTCGCCTAATGTGTGAGAACTGTACCTGCAACACAATAGGAACAATGACGGGTAACAATACTTAGAACTTACTTGACATCCTCAATCTTCGGGTAGGTGCATATCCTAAGGGTTTTCGTGTTGGAGCCGACGGCGTACAGTTTCCCATTGGGGTGGAACTCTGCACATCGGACGGCTTGAAGATCTTCCAGCACTGTGACGGGCTTGAAGGTGGGCCTGGAGCCGTTAACCTCAGGCCCGACGCCCACGCTGCTTGGAGTCGACAGCGGTACACCCTGGTGGCCGCCATTTCTGGTCTGAGCCTGCAAATAATCACATAATATGTTGTTGTTGTACACATTACTTAGTTGTAACATAACCCCGACAAATCAGTATCGCAATATGAAGGGCGCATTAATTATAATTATTATGACGTGTGGTAATTGTTATTGTTTGTTTGTCTGTCATTTTTCGTTGCAGATTTGCAAGGCGTTCGAAGTCTTAAAGATATCCCATAGACGAAATATCCGTCGGAATCAAAACACGTTCACATTGTGTTACAGTAACTTGATTGCCACGTAATCTAATTATTTCCGGAACTGTAGCATGACCTAAATAAATGATAGTAAATTACGAAACTATCTGTTACTCTTTTGAAACCGGAAACTATAACTAATATTTATAGAGAAATTGATGATTTTATGAATAAAAAAACAAATCTACACTTAAGTAAGAGACATGAAATAAAGTCAGTTTTAAAAACATTAATAAATGGTTTACATTCAAACGCATAGTGTACCGTAAAAGTGAAATTTAGCTTCAATGAGAACGGGATCAGTACATGTTCCGCTGAGAGGGCATCACCGCGGTGAAACCTCGGTAACCTTGTTCATTGCATTCTGAGATCGGCGATACCTACCGGCGGCGTGACGGTGACGCACTTTCCGAGCCTGCCCAAGACCATGACGCAGACATTCACACACTACATCACCACACCAACAATAGTATGTTATGTAGCACGCATTCAGTATGACACAAGTAAAAAAACCTTCCCGGCTTTGCTGCTTTGACAGCACACATTTAATGACTCATACATTAACTTAAAAAACGTACTACAGCTATAAATAACGAAAAAAAAATCAACACACGATAAGCATTTTCTAATCGTTACGCCATCGACATGTTAAACAAAGTCTTACAAAATAAACGAATGATTCGTTGAAGATTCTCGAAAGCGTGCGAGAACTGTCGATTGTATAATAAACTGTCAATGGTTTGCATACAAAATGAACGATATACTCATTTGCGTCCGGTATTATGGTCATAAAGTGTGGCATCTAGAACAAGTTGTATTGTATGGGCAGATAAGGCAGGCAACCAGTTACAAAACGACCTATAAGAACGTGAACCTGTTTATTACACTGTACTAGATCAACTGCTTGACCGATAACGCAACTCGCAATGCACGCGTTACCAGCTGCGTGATGTTATGGTCCAAATATTTTGAGTGAAGTCACATCTAGTGCAAATGATGTGGGTATTTTTAATTTGCCGTAGTAGTAAAATGGAGGTACTGAGTACATATAGCAGTTTATGACCACTATGAGCTGAATAACACATTTTAAAAATTACAGTGAACCAGAAAACGAACCAATAAGAAAATAAAGGAAGTCGGTCAGAAATAGTAATTGTGAATAAACTTGTTTAATTTAAAGATTAAGCTAAAAGAAGTAAATTACGTTAGTTAAGTTACTTTCAGAGACTAAATTCTCTAAATCCGGCGTCACGGCGCGACAAGACACGCATTTGAATCTCATTTGAAACGGTTCGAATCAGGTAATTGGTGTAGCTTTTAGTTTCATTGTTGCACCGTTCACCGTTAAGGCGTTATAGAAAGTGTACTTTACCGCAGTTTTACGTACGAAGTCTTTTGTTTTGCGATTCAGTTAAATTAAATTAGATAGGTTTCGCAGTTCACGGTTTAGGCGCGACTAATTATTGGTAAAAAGTCTTAGTTGACGGTAACGTCATTGTTTGTATTAGTATTGATAAATAAGACGATTATCGGAAAGTATATTTACAATATAGGTATAAAACAATGGCTTTAATACGAGTATTTTACAAAAAATAATAAATAAGTAATCAATTAACTTTCCTAAGATTATAGAAAGCGTAAAAAGTTATAATATGGACTAATAAAACTAAATGTAATTCCTCCTTTATACTCGGGTTAATAGCTCTGTGATTACGTGCTCACTCTCTCAATTACACCGCGGACGACTTGCATTTAGATATCTGCCATAAAGTATAGAATTAAATCACTGACACAAAATAGTTGCGTAATGACGTTATTCATGATTTCCGCGTTACCACCAAAATCAATAAGCTTTGGTATTTGGGAAAAATTTGCAATTCAAATATAGAGAAAATGCCATGTTTTTTAAATAATATTCTTAAATTTTAATAAGCATATTTATATAAAAATGTTTTTATGTAGCAGTGTAGTGTGCACTACGAATTTAAGTTGCTACCGCCCATTGAAAAAGTCGTTTTGATCATACATATTTAAAATTTTATTTTAATCCAGCTTAGGAAAAATAATCCGAACTTGTTTATGCATTTGGTTTTTTGTTATTGTCTTGGTCTAGAAACAGCATCTATATAAGTAGACAAACGGCTGATAACGGTTGTTCTTAATAATATGTAAATATTATTGGTAACTTTATGTTCTTAGCTCTCCTAATGAAAACCTTTTTTAACGTCAAATCATTGAAACGATTCCAACAACAACTTTAACTTGTATGACGGTTTAGAAGTATAGAAGTCTGCGCAACTTACAAGTTGTCAGTGACTTGCGTGATTTACAAGAGTATCAACAAACAACGTTTCAATGTTTCTCTTCGCATTGATGCACTTTCGCAGCAACTTGGTCAGTCTTTACTTACTCGGAAATGAATACACTACCCTATGAAGCCGATAAAAAAACTTTTATTTCACCGCATTTAGTCATTCTATACCGGCAGCTATGGCACGCGTAGGAAGAAAACACTAAAGGTAGAAACCGCAATCTCGGCAGATGCGACTTCATTATGCGTGTAAGAAACGGTTATAGTGAAGATCCGTAAAAGAGCATACGCTGCATACTAGGTTCTACATATACTATAAGAAATGCTTGATTTAGTTTACTAGTTAATAAGTTAATGTTAAATATACAACTACCAAAACAAAATACTTTTGGAAATGAACAATTAAAGTTGGATTCTTACAGTAATATTACGCGGAAAGTACCACTCAGCTGACAGGTATATATCACACCTGATCTAGGCCAACATTACTGCTGCATACTTGATAATACACAACTTGACGCTCTTTACATAATTAGACAATTTCGAAACACTCAATGAAGCAAAAAATCTGACAATAGAATTCATTCGCATTGCAAAACACTAAGTAATAGAAACTCGTTCTGTCGAATAGATAACCCAAATTCGCTTGGATAGATACAAAGTTTGATATTAAAGTACTCGTACATACGTTACATGTATGTACGTACACATAAAAAAACAAGTATTGAACATCCGTTACACACGCAGGACGGCGCGTTGCGGTTCACCGGAGCTGAACGGGCTCTGACGAGGCGTCGATGCTTCATTCCCATAACACTACCATACCTGTGTACTATTACAAATCCTAACACGTTCGCAAAAGCACCACAAATATGCATATTACTCACTTCGCTTAGCATCAACAAGATAATCATGTAGATTTAAGAGCTTAGAAAGTCCGCATAAATACATATCTAACAACAGTTACAGTTAAACACTATGGTTAAATTAATTCTATGTCGTTGATGGCATTCTAACAGACAACTGTTCAGCTGCATTCATTTCACAACGAGAGGACTGTCTCTAGAAAGTTAGTTCAATTACCTGAAAAGCAGAAATCCGTTTGGGAGGCAATAGCTGAGGTGGTCTATCGACTAGATTTTCCATTGAGTGGCGAGTTAGGAATCCTTGTTTTTGGAAAGCGGTGTTAGCTTTGTAGGACATTCGATTAAACTTCGTTGCCGGTGCGACAATACGATTGCCATTTTCGTCGTCGTCTTCCCACTCCGTCACCACTTCAGTACGAACATCCTCCAAGGAGCGCGAGCGACTACACGGGCAAGCAGCTGATGGCGACGGATTGGGATTCCGTAGTTGACGAGGTCTTTCTCGGACGCCATATAAGTCAGCATGGCCACTTGGCGTTGGAGCACCGGCTGAACGATAACTTGGCGACAAGAAGTAGTAGTCCCGGGATTTGTTACTATACGCACTCATGCCTGAGAAATCCGAATATGTGGATCCTTTTGAGGAGGACGTCTTGAAATTCCTTAAATCCATCGGGTCCGGAGGTCGGAAATAAAAGTTTGGCTGTGGCTGCACCTGGCGCGAAAGCGGCGGCCACGGTCTGAACGGAACGTCAACGTAGTGTGCCGGTTTGGACTTCATGACTGATCGCGATAGTTCATCCGAGCGCGGCGGTGTCGGTTCCGTGCGGATGTAGTCGAGGAAACTGCGCTACTGCTGTCACGGGCGGCGAGCGGCGTGCGCCGGCCCACCACCAGTGTTGCACCATCGTCGACGCATGTTAGACAGAGACGCGAACAGAGAGAAAGGCGCACTGACGTTCCGCTCGATCCGTTGAATGCGAATACAAGTGAAAGGGGTAGCCCGTGCGCGGTCAACGCGCATACGACGCGCTCAGATATTGCTCGCAACCATAGTACTAGCAAATATCTCTTCGCGAACACACAATCGTAAAATGGCAACTTTATTACAACTACATTGTCTCTAGAGCTCATCTTATTGTCAGCTAAGTTGGTATTCATAATTCTAGGTTTGACTTTCTACATTTTAACAGTAATTTTAAGTCTAGTTTCTCAGAATGGTACGTCATCATTTACATAAATATGTCGGTAATCGCCATTAAAGCATATAAATTGCTAAGTAAAAAATCAAACACTTTTATCAGTGTTATGTAACGTAAAATATAGATTAGAAACAACATCAATTTCAAGCATGTAAGTCGATAATTACGACACCATGGGCTTCGTGATATGATACAAACATAAGTTTTAGAAAGAGCGTTAATGCTTCACGCGCACATGCAACTTTCGCTTCTTTCGTACGCCTGACTAGTTAAAAAAGCATGGCATAACAGAAAAGAAGTCATTCGGTAATGTTTGATTAACAATGACTTTTTATGTATATGTGAAGAATAGACTATGCATGACCGTATGCATGGTCCTACACAATAAATCATACAAATAATGCTCACGTAGGCAACCCACGCAAGTCTAGAAATAACGTAGGAAAATTCAAACATTTAATTAGTCACCTTATTCGTAATGAAGGAACTCAAGGCTGCACCATATAAAGAGCATATAATAAACAAGTTTATGTCAGTAGAAACTCATCATAATCTTAATTTCGACCTACGCGTGAAAAACGAATAATAATTAGCACCTCATTTAGGGACTCAACGGAAGACATTTTAATAAGATATTAAAATATATTAACGGCTGCTAATGGAATGAGTTAATGAAGCATCGTATATTTTCCACCTATTCTTAATAAGAGCTATTCAACTTATGAGTTGTCGTCATTGAAACAAGTACGCAATAAAAAAAATATCTACATATGTATGTGCGCCAATCAATCAAAATACCATTGTAATAACAACTTGATTCAATACTATAATATATGGACGAGTATAAATAAGACTGTCGGGAACAGTTACAATAGAGGGGAACAAGATCTCACACTAATTGTAACACTTTTTTGTTGTTTTACAATTTAACAAAACAACGATGAACGAAACAATAACAGGCGATAAAGCCAATCTTATAATAGGTTACGTAAACTTTATATTAAAGTTACACAAGATTACTTAGAGACCCATGATTTCACAGTGACTCACTCAGTTTAAACCGAAAATCATAAGGCGAGGTATTGTGTGGTAGGAAACTGACACAAGTCATACAAACAAGCGTTGAAACTGAATCATACGTAGTTAAGAGCTGTCGTTGCCTCGATCAATTGAAATTTATTGACTGATTAACTGGAAACTTGCCTCGAATCTAATTGTGTATTTACGAGAGTATCCAGTTACGGTTAAATTGAAATTCATTAACTTGACTCTAGATTTCCGCTGGCGAATTGAACTTCCAAGCAAAAGATTACTAAGTATATATTTTTTGCAATAGGCTTATAACTGTAAATAACATTTTGAGGTATTTATAAAATTACGTAATAGAATAGATAAACTATTGTAATCCGATTATTTATTTTTAGCCACTTTATCTAGAGTAATAAATGATTACACCTAATTTGAATTATTGATTTCCTATTTCATAAGCGTCATTCATATTGACGTCATTTATAAACCGCAAGCATTGTCACGATATAAACCTTTATTCTAGTTTTTTAACATGATTACAAAATAACCGTTTACAGCATCCTCGCTACTCATTTAACCGTTGTTTAAAGTTTAGACGTAGGCCGTCAAGACGCAAATGTCAATTTTTCGTTTTAGCCAACAGATGGAGCAAATATTGCAGTGGCATGCGAGATAAAATGTAAATATTGTCATGATTTAGTCGTGGCGGGTGGCAGTTGGCGGCGTCATGTCCATTTATGGGTGTATAGGTCAGCGCGCGAGACGCGCGGGACGGACGCCCTATCAGCGAGCCATGTACAGCGAACCGGGGATGTGCCACAACAATCATGTATCGAATTTCTAATGTATACATTACTCATACTATCTTACACCTCAGGACTATCATCATATTACAAACAATACATAAGGAAACTGATTTATTGCCGTTTTTAGTAGCAATTGTTTTCATAATTAATTACAATCTCTTTCATTATTTAAAAGTTTAAGAGCAATAATAACAGTAATTTTACATTATATCTATTGTGCAAACAATTCATTCGGTAATAAATAATTAAAGTGTGTACTGACGCGACGATTTTGTGTAAAATGTTCCTTAACCCTAGAAAGATAGTCTGCGTAAAATTGACGCATGCATTCTTGAAATATTGCTCTCTCTTTCTAAATAGCGCGAATCCGTCGCTGTGCGTTTAGGACATCTCAGTCGCCGCTTGGAGCTCCCGTGAGGCGTGCTTGTCAATGCGGTAAGTGTCACTGATTTTGAACTATAACGACCGCGTGAGTCAAAATGACGCATGATTATCTTTTACGTGACTTTTAAGATTTAACTCATACGATAATTATATTGTTATTTCATGTTCTACTTACGTGATAACTTATTATATATATATTTTCTTGTTATAGATATCGTGACTAATATATAATAAAATGGGTAGTTCTTTAGACGATGAGCATATCCTCTCTGCTCTTCTGCAAAGCGATGACGAGCTTGTTGGTGAGGATTCTGACAGTGAAATATCAGATCACGTAAGTGAAGATGACGTCCAGAGCGATACAGAAGAAGCGTTTATAGATGAGGTACATGAAGTGCAGCCAACGTCAAGCGGTAGTGAAATATTAGACGAACAAAATGTTATTGAACAACCAGGTTCTTCATTGGCTTCTAACAAAATCTTGACCTTGCCACAGAGGACTATTAGAGGTAAGAATAAACATTGTTGGTCAACTTCAAAGTCCACGAGGCGTAGCCGAGTCTCTGCACTGAACATTGTCAGATCTCAAAGAGGTCCGACGCGTATGTGCCGCAATATATATGACCCACTTTTATGCTTCAAACTATTTTTTACTGATGAGATAATTTCGGAAATTGTAAAAATGGACAAATGCTGAGATATCATTGAAACGTCGGGAATCTATGACAGGTGCTACATTTCGTGACACGAATGAAGATGAAATCTATGCTTTCTTTGGTATTCTGGTAATGACAGCAGTGAGAAAAGATAACCACATGTCCACAGATGACCTCTTTGATCGATCTTTGTCAATGGTGTACGTCTCTGTAATGAGTCGTGATCGTTTTGATTTTTTGATACGATGTCTTAGAATGGATGACAAAAGTATACGGCCCACACTTCGAGAAAACGATGTATTTACTCCTGTTAGAAAAATATGGGATCTCTTTATCCATCAGTGCATACAAAATTACACTCCAGGGGCTCATTTGACCATAGATGAACAGTTACTTGGTTTTAGAGGACGGTGTCCGTTTAGGATGTATATCCCAAACAAGCCAAGTAAGTATGGAATAAAAATCCTCATGATGTGTGACAGTGGTACAAAGTATATGATAAATGGAATGCCTTATTTGGGAAGAGGAACACAGACCAACGGAGTACCACTCGGTGAATACTACGTGAAGGAGTTATCAAAGCCTGTGCACGGTAGTTGTCGTAATATTACGTGTGACAATTGGTTCACCTCAATCCCTTTGGCAAAAAACTTACTACAAGAACCGTATAAGTTAACCATTGTGGGAACCGTGCGATCAAACAAACGCGAGATACCGGAAGTACTGAAAAACAGTCGCTCCAGGCCAGTGGGAACATCGATGTTTTGTTTTGACGGACCCCTTACTCTCGTCTCATATAAACCGAAGCCAGCTAAGATGGTATACTTATTATCATCTTGTGATGAGGATGCTTCTATCAACGAAAGTACCGGTAAACCGCAAATGGTTATGTATTATAATCAAACTAAAGGCGGAGTGGACACGCTAGACCAAATGTGTTCTGTGATGACCTGCAGTAGGAAGACGAATAGGTGGCCTATGGCATTATTGTACGGAATGATAAACATTGCCTGCATAAATTCTTTTATTATATACAGCCATAATGTCAGTAGCAAGGGAGAAAAGGTTCAAAGTCGCAAAAAATTTATGAGAAACCTTTACATGAGCCTGACGTCATCGTTTATGCGTAAGCGTTTAGAAGCTCCTACTTTGAAGAGATATTTGCGCGATAATATCTCTAATATTTTGCCAAATGAAGTGCCTGGTACATCAGATGACAGTACTGAAGAGCCAGTAACGAAAAAACGTACTTACTGTACTTACTGCCCCTCTAAAATAAGGCGAAAGGCAAATGCATCGTGCAAAAAATGCAAAAAAGTTATTTGTCGAGAGCATAATATTGATATGTGCCAAAGTTGTTTCTGACTGACTAATAAGTATAATTTGTTTCTATTATGTATAAGTTAAGCTAATTACTTATTTTATAATACAACATGACTGTTTTTAAAGTACAAAATAAGTTTATTTTTGTAAAAGAGAGAATGTTTAAAAGTTTTGTTACTTTATAGAAGAAATTTTGAGTTTTTGTTTTTTTTTAATAAATAAATAAACATAAATAAATAGTTTGTTGAATTTATTATTAGTATGTAAGTGTAAATATAATAAAACTTAATATCTATTCAAATTAATAAATAAACCTCGATATACAGACCGATAAAACACATGCGTCAATTTTACGCATGATTATCTTTAACGTACGTCACAATATGATTATCTTTCTAGGGTTAAGTGCAACTCATAAGAACGATGTGTATTAATTAACGTGTTCATTTGAACGGAGATAACGCTTGCTTCGCGATTAATGCGGATATAACGGAAGCATAAAAAGTAGAAACTTTTTTCTATTCATTATAACCATTACAGCCCATTTCGCGCCAGTATCAATGTGGTGATAAAATACCGAACATTTTAATTACTTTGATTGATAAAAATAAATACAAATATTGTTTATCGATTAGATCATTTATAAATTGTATATCTTTATCCCACTCAATAATTTTAAGACGTTTTATTTGCGAGAACTTAAACACAAGTATTTAGTCTACCCATCATGACCAATAGTTTATTTTAATTCTTATACCAAATGATCGCTTTGTCCTGCTTAAATAAATTAATGACATCACTATAAACACCTAAAATAGGATGAAGAAAGCTTATTGTTTCGACACTGAATAGTAAGTTACTGTTACCAATAAATTACCTTATTATGTCCATACGAGACTCGTTCGTCATGCACTAGTGAAGATACTGAATTTGTTCTTTCAGATTCCCAGTTGTTACTGTGCCACACATCTAAGGAGTCTGTTGAAGACTTCTTTGTGTCGATAGAACTTTTCCTGGACAATGAATTAGTGGAGCCAACGTAGTCACGCTTCATGTCTCTTATTCCATTACTGGATATCGAGTCCCGTCTGTTGTAGTTGATGATATTGCTTCTGCTGAGGTTGGGGAAGGAGCCCATCGAATGGCGTTTGTTGTGAACTCTGTGAGTGGGGCTCGGCGTGTCGCGGCGGGGCGGCGTCACGGAGGGGCTGTGGCGGTCGCGCCGCAACAGGCTGGGGAACGTCGACGGGTGCTCGATCTCGCGCGCTGGAGACCCGGTCAGGCCCAGTGAGTCTCGTCGCCTGTTTTCATCATACTTGTTGTTAGAAAAGAAACGACAATAAAATCGTTTAATAAAGTTAGTAAAAATACCTGATGATAAGCCCATTTGTGGGTGAAACTGACTCCCTGTAATATCCTGGCGTGGACTCTCGGCTGTGAAGATAGAGCGAAGATCGGTACGGAGTACTGCAACGGCCATGCACTTCACAGCGAGGGTCGTGTTCAACGACAGAAGTGACCACCGGAGAATGCCGACCCTCCCCTTCCAGACTCATATTGCAGAACATAGAGTCCAATTGCCGCATAGCCGACACTTTCTTCACCGCAGTCATCTTCACTGAATGTCAACACTTAACCGCACGAAGTAGTTTTAATTCACAATTTCAAAATACAATCTCAACGAAGCTCGATCGTGCGTAACGCGTATAAGTAAATTAAGTGACATGTATGTCCTCTAGGTATGCCGCGTCGCGACTGGACTGTTCGGACGGCATTGTGCGCAGAACGCTTACCGATGACTCATAAGAGGCATGCGCGCGAGCAACGAGACTACGATTATCGCCGTGTCCTACAATTATATGGTAGATATAAATATAGGTGACAACGAGGTAAATAATGGTCCAGTACGTACTTTAAGAAAATCATTAATAATAAACAAGGACTCGGTTGCATGTAGGCGTCGCTTCAAGTTCACCCGAAGGTTAGAGTACATGCAACACGAGATCTAAACAGCTTTTAAATTGCGGCGAAAATGAATCTCAATAAAATTATAACGTGCTTAATTTGTAAATGAGAAGAGCCCACGCTAATATCTTGGCTTGTTTGTTTAACCCATTAGTAAACAATCTCTAGGCAGTTATGCCACTATTATCTCTGCTAACTTAACTGAATAATGTGGCATACATCATTCCTTAAACGGACGTCACTAATCTCCGGAGTATTCGATTAGTTCCGGCAATTTAAATTATCAAAAGGATGAAACGTACACATCCAAATTATATGGTTCAGAAACCGGCGGGCTTTGCATTGGAATTGTTTCCTATTAGCCAAGCACCGCGGTATCTCGAATAGTAGGTCACAAAAGTTCAACTATGCCGCAAGGTGTAATCTGTGTAAGAAAGTATTCTGCTACAACCTTTAAACTTGCTCAATACTTGTGCTTAAATTAAATGATTATCAACGTAATTGTCAGTCATGCAGGGACATTTGGAGGACAGAAATATACACACTAGTAAAATTAAAGAGACTCAATTAAATCGTGCTATACCGAAAAAAGCACAACATAGGTAAAGGACATAAAAATATCTTCGTTTTCAGCACAATCCTTTAACAATAAACGATAATAAATTATGTATTTATGGATTAAGTTTAAAGATACCCAATTATATCAAAGTGGCCACTTTTCGCGTATAACTAAAAACTGAATTGGTCGGGCGTGGGCCCCGAGCATTCTGTGTGTATCTTCTAATAAGGTGAGTAAGATCAAGAAGTCGTTTGATGACTTCTCTTAAATAGACATTCTATTGTCAATAAATCTTAGGAAATGATATAAAACGGTTAACTACAGGCAACACACGGATTATTGACTTACGAATAGGCAAACGGTACCTTTTGGATATTAGGTAGGTATATGTTTTATGGTCATCGGATTATATCGGTTTAATAGATTTCTTTTGTTTAGCATCGTACTGAAGATGACGCAAGAAAGTCTGGTTAAAAATATTTGTCATCTGGGTTTTTAATCAAAACTATTTGGAAAGTTACTTGCCGGCAAGTCTGAAATAATAACATCTAACACGTTTTCCCGTTAAAGTAACAAGTTTTATACGACAAGCCCATTTAGCACTCAACCACAAAACTGCTACATAATGTCATCTTTCAGTATTTAAACTCTAAAAAAAACTTAGTCTTACAAAGAACTCACAAGGGATTAACATTCAACTGCAATTTGCTGAAAAAGATAAAAAAGAACAAAAATATAAATGATGTCAGCTTCTTTTTTAACATGTGTCATAATAAACTAATTGTCAGACCACTGAAGATGTATGGACTGCCCTTGAAATTATACAAATGCACAATTACATTGCGCACGGATGAATCGAGATGTTAATTAGAAATAGAACAATGCTTATTTATTTACAATAAATAAAGTGAAACATGTTTGTCTATATTTTTTATAGGTGTACAATGTGAATAAGTATATAATGTGTTCAGACATCTGCTGTAAAGTCAAAATAAAACAAAAAAAAACAGGAAAACTGGCTGGACTAGACTGGAAAAAGCTTTAGGTACATTTTTATTTAAGGCAACTTTTATTTCTAGAGATCTCCTTGTCTTTCAATAAAGTAGCAAGGATTTTGAACAACTTTTTCCATACCTACATATTTAGATGACATTATTGGTTGATACTAAATAGCAAACAAAAAAGGGTGAAGCCAAAGTAAGTAAGAACTAGATCGGATCATCATCTTAGATGATTCTTCTAAAATATTTTCGACTAAGTCTAGATACAGCAATTCACTATGAAACATTTGATAGGAACATTTGCGGATATACATATATTTAGGCTTCGTCTAGTTTGAGACCAGAGGGAAATGCGAGAATGTGATAAATATAATTATTACACATAAACAATGGCTAGCAAAACAATATATTGACTTGACAGATACTCTTTGCACAGAATATTACCCGTAAATACAAAAATACGTTGAGGAGGACAGATGACAGGTAAACCCAAATTAAAATTACCATTAAACTGCGACGTTTGTTCAGTCAACCTCATCACAACAAGATTTTATCCTGTAGCATTATTTATGTGATTGCGCGTTTTAAGTATTTCGAGTGGGCGAAAAGTAATCCAATCCAGTACGTTTGAAGGTCATAATTACAGTGTAGCAATAAATAAGAACAGTCGGAACGTTTTATAATAGAACTTGTAAATAAATTATGAACTAACTACATAAACAGACTGGTAGGCGTTTTTATGTATTGAAAGATAGTGATTTATGTGTCGTAAATGTTCAACAAGATAGTATCTGCTTCACCGATTTTGTTTAAGCAAGAGTATCGTTCATTTTAAACGATAAATTTAATTGGTATACTGTTGCCCCACTTATGTCAATTGATAGACACTTCAAACTAAGTATATTGATATGTCTGATTGTGTTTTGATTAGGACACGACTGTTTGTAAATATAATGTGAACGCGATAGCAGTGTGGGCAGTGGGCAGTAGCAAAAAATGTGGATAGAGTATGGGATAAAAAAAAACAGTTCAAACAACCCAAAAATACGCTTAAATGTTGGCTGTAACTGTACGAATAATACAAAACCTGTATAGCAAAAAAAAAAACTTTTTATAAAAGTCTAAAATATTATAAAAAACACACTGAATGATAAATACTAACAAAATTACTCATAAATAAAATAAACAAAAATATTATCTTATAAAAGTATCCAATTAAGGCCACTTCAGTATTGTATTTGGTTAATGATGTAAATAAATAACTGTCCCTTTTATATTCAACACCAAAACAATATGCATAATAAATGTAAAGAAGATGACGGAATCATTTTGTTTAAATATCCAAGGTCTTCATTAAAATCTTATGAATAAATATACTACGTATCTGGCACCCACGAAGTAGTGTATCATCCTAGTCAGACTGCGAAGAAAACCTGTAGTAACAAATTGCAAAACCAAAAACCTCTGAAAGGGGGCACAAATGAAACAAAAATACACTAAAAAGCAAAAGAAATCATCCTTCATACATTTTGCTATGTTCTTATATGTAAAAAGACATTTCGACAAAGTATAGTCTTTTTTACCGTCTAGGTTGTCCCTTACGTTTGCCAAAATCCTTCCAAAAATCAAGTTCAAAAATTAATGAAATCGATGAACTCATTAATTCACCAAATAAAATCTATAACAGATAAATGATAATTGAGAGAGATTAAAATATTTATGAAAGATTTATATTTTTTTTTTTTAAGTTCTTATGTCCGAAATTTCAAAATGTATCTTTTAACAATTATTTCATATAGAACTGCAAGCGTATCTCGCAAGGCGATCTCATCAATGCATTGGTTGCCTGCTAATAATATTATAGCAATGTTGCGTATCAGAGGTTTAATATGGAAGCTATACGTGAACATTTCTTGAACACAATGTCAAGGTTTATGATGTCACAATTTAGTAACCCTCCACTATGGTAAATAAGTGGTCTAAAATAATATTTAAGATTTTAGCAGCGTTCATTCGATTTCTTTCTTTTTAAAATAGGACTTCCGCACCAAGGAATATAATCTTTGATTCGACAGGGGGTTTAACAAACATACGAGCCTAAAATTGGATGAGAATATTTTTGTACTAACAACTTTTTACTTGCTTTACCAAGTTTTCTTGCTTTAAAATATCACAATTTTACCAGTTTTATTATACTACTACTACTTTCGATTTCAGAAAACGATTATATGTAATGAATGAATGTTGGCTGTATCTGTAAAATGACTAACTTATAAGGAAAATTCTCGAGTCACAGTGGGTAACCAAACCACAGTTCTCCGAAACGGCTCGACAATACTTATGAATGATTTTTATTTAAAAAGTCTTCACAAAGACTTATTAAGAAGCGCTATCCAAGCCTTCTATTTTTATTCTAATGTAAAAATATGTGTCAGCTATTTTAACTAACTAAATTTATCCTTAAATAAGCTGCCCTTTTACTGTGTTCTAAAATGCAGTACAGTATATATTATATGTTTTGACACAATCTTATATGATCAGTTTAATTCTTAGTTTATTAGGGTGAAACTGTTTACTACTACTGGAATTGACCGTATGTATCATCAAACAATTCCACTAATGTTTGCCTATTATAAGAAAAATGTTTACAATTTCTGCGCATTCTCAAATGATTTTGTTTATTTTTTCAACGAGACTCGATCAACACTAACTGTAACAGCATAACAACAACAGTTTAAGGTAAAATACATTTTCTAATTCATCTTTCTGTGAAAATTTGCAAATTTCTAGTGTATTTTTTTTATTTATAATAAATCTGATCCGGCAGTACTGAACCATATAATATGCAATCTTATTAATACTTAATGCTTAAAATTTACCTATATAACGCTGAAGAGTTTGTTTGTTTGTTTGAACGCGCTAATCTCAGGAAGTACTGGTTTAAATTGAGTTTAATAGACCATTAATCGAGGAAGGTTTTAGGCTATATAACACCTCACGCTGCAACTAATAGGAGCGAAGATACAATGGGAAGTGTGGAAAAAGGGCAGGTATAAATCATAACTTATATCTTCTAACCACGCGGACGAAGTCGCGGGCAACAGCTAGTATATGAATAAAGATTTACGGAAATTTCATAACATTAAAATAAAACATTTTAATGCTCTAAAATTCTAAAATAAACCTCAAAAGTCCGACGGTTTTGGATTTATAGCACGCAATAAAGTATAAAATAAAAACCCACAGAATTTGGGACATCTGTCGAAGGAACTTAATACATAGTTTGACGACTATCAACAAGATGATTGACGTTTTAAATGATTATTACCAAGAAAACAGTGGAATAACTGAGAATTTTTCAGATGACAACAGAGTAGGCATTCAATTAATGACAGAAAGTAACAATAATGCTGCAGTAAGTCATTATTTCGTGAAATTACAATCGTGGACTTAATATCTGTGACTAAAGATACTAGTCTCAATGTGTGAAACGTATTTTAAATTGTTATGACCGTAAATAGTTACCTTAGCGCTCAATAAATGTGTGAAACTCAAAAAAGGTATATAAGAACAATTATTTAGAGAAATAAATAAATTGTTGCAATTCTAATACACATGTCACCATAATTTTGTGTCTTGTAGTGTAGTTATTTTTAAAACTCAAAGAAATATAAAATCTAAACTGTCCACAAGAATATTGCTATCCAAACTAACAAAACCTCATATTTCTTAAAATGTGAATGGCAAAAAATTATATTTACGCCTAACGGCCGCTTTCTATATTCGATCCCGAATCTAAGATTCCGATCAATCCAGATTTTACTCAATCCCTCGATTGAGCTTGAATCTGCATTTCATTAATCGATCTCGTCTCGAAATCCATCGAAAAAGAACGGATAGATCGCCCTGCTAAACGTTTTGTTTTACGCATGTGCAGAAAAAGTACTTCAGCGATTATTAATGAGTAAAATGGTGGCTTTTTTCTTAGAGCTTATCTATTTTATGTATAATCACTAGAAATTGCAAAAAATACAAAAATAAAAGATTGGGAAGTCGTAGCGGACAAATACTGTAATTCTACCTCAAGATTAGAAAAAGCATAAACGACGATAAACGTTTATTGATGAGCAACGGAACGTCAGTCAATCAAAAAGTTGTCAGTCAGTTTGACATTAACATAATATATTTTAAAATCGCAAGTTTATTTGTTGTTTGTTTTTCCGATGTCTCAGTTATAGAATAGAATACAGCGGTAATATTCGAGCGCGTTCAGAATAAGTTCACGCGCCATCTGTACAAGAAACTGTATGGGGTGTATCCTTTCTACCTACTCATGGATCCCACTCTATTCTGGGCATGGTTTGCAATAATCAACTGTATATGAGACGGGAGGCTGCACTGGTCGTCTACTTGGTGAAGGTGCTTCGTGGAGTGGAGAATCATCCGGAAGTATTGCAGCGCTTGAGTGTGTGTACCGGACCGCTACGTTTGGCGGCGGCGAAGCCCGCACCTACTGATAATTCCTACAGCGAGAATATATTTGCTCGCCAAAGCACCTCTTACAAGAGCTCTCCACACCACCAACTTCTTCAAAATCAGACTGACGTGTTTATGTGTTTTTAATAATGTAATGTGTTTCAATTTTTGTTTAGTTTAAGTTCTTTGCTGTCGCATTAGGGTAAACCCTGTAATGATACTTCATGATTTTAAATAAATAAATCAAAACGAGAATATTATATTCGTTATCTATTCATTCCAGTATTACAGATATTGGTAAAAGTGTACTTAGTACACAAAAACTATAATACCGAAAGCAAAAAAGTTTAAGCGTCAGCTTATGCTTAGCAATCCAAAAGAATTACTGAGCGCTGGTCTTCAGCTTAAATCCTTGACCCCCGTTTACAAGTACAGAACAACCACTCGATACCTACATCACAATCACAATTACAAATTTTAAGGACAGAGTTTGTTCTACTTCGCTGTCACTACTATCCCAGTCCAATAGCTGAGCTAATACTTCAAGATCGCTATCACTATCACTTAAAAATATTTCCATTTTAACAGATTTCTCATTACAATCCGTAAAAAATTGGGGATCGCAATTATAGATCAAAAACGTCAAAAATCGATTTGTCAAAACCAGAGATCGGTTATAGAAAACGCATAACTGTCACTTTCATACAAATACCAATCTAAAATCTCGATCCGCCCTCCCAAAGATAGATTGAAGAAAAAGATCGAGAAAACGATCCATGGATCGGTTATAGAAACACTAAAAGTTGTAAATGGATTCAAATGTCAATCTCGATCCGTAAATTAGGGATTGAGATCGAATATAGAAAGCGGCCGTAAGTTATCTAATCTAATAAAATCGTTGAAAAAACTCCTTAGACGAAGGCTATAAAGCGCGTTACGTCTACGATATTTACCGCTCTAAGTAATTACGAGACTTTGTAAGAGTTATTTGTCTAATAAAATCAAATGCACGAGACGGAAATAGTCAATTCTTATCTGTAACGACCTAGAAAATCTTAAAAAAAATACTTCTATTTAGACCGTGAACGCCTTTCAATGAGAAATCTCTTAAAATGTAAATATTTACGGCATAAAATATTAAGATATTTATTTTAATCCACGGCGAAAGAAATTAAGCACTTTCATATTGTATTAAAAATAACAATACATTCTACAGTCGCCGCATACTTTATAACATACTTTTAATCACGCATGTATCTTAGTAAAGACTTTACAAACAAACAATAACGATTGATGTTACGTGAAGCTTGAACTTTTTTGTTACTTCGGCCATTGCGCTTATAAGGCAAGACGAGTTTTGACATTTATACTTCAGTTAAAACAATGGCCAAGGCTACAAACGATCAAAGCGGTCAATGCGCTTAAATACATATGAAAATTCTTACGATTTTAGGGTCTCCCATCTCTGGTGATTCGTTTATTTCGTTTTTCCTGAAACACGGGAAATTAACACTTTTATAACTTTTGTATTTTATTCCACTTGATGCACTGACACAAATTGAGTTGCATGTAAATATTTTATGCAAGGTTGCAAACGGATAAGACTAGATTACTTTACATATTACAATGTAATTTATCGGCTCGTTAGAGAAAACAGCTCAAGAGCAGTTGGCGACCAAACATTCAGAACAAATTGCTTGCTCGCTCTACCGATGAAAGTACACTAGTCCGTAAGAAAATTATTACTGTTTGCTGCTACATGCATGCACTGCATACTAGCAATCATCCATTTATCAATTACAGACAATATATCTTTGGTAACTGTAAATAAATGGATAATAACTGATTTTAAACTTGTTTAGGTTAAATATAAAATTATTCACGTAACGTTTTCTCACTGAAATTTAATGTAGAATAATTACCTGACAAACGGCGACTGCTCGCGGCCCTGATCCGGAGCCATTTGTTGTGGATTCTTGACAGCCAACGGAAAAGCTGATGCAGCATCACCTATTTGCTCCATCCTGAAAGCAAATGAAAGTAAATCTTTAAATATAACAATACATAAGTAACAGTTATTTTTATTTAATTCACTTGAAAATATAGTTACATTTTCTGTTGCCTCAAGTCGGAAGAGCATAAATTGCGAAGATAATCATCGCACTCGCGTTGCTTTTGTATTTGATATTCTTTAAGTAATTCCCTTCTAAAATCTCCATCGGCGCCCGGCAACATTGCCGCTTCAGCCTGCTGTGGCGTGCGCTCTGCGAGTGATGAGCGTTCAGTCGACGCTGCCGTGTTTGATATCGACGTCGACGCTGAGTAATCTTGTCCCCTGTGCTCGGGAGTAGTGGCGTTCGACGCACCGATACTACTAGTCTCATTTGTTTTCGTTGAAGCACTAAACTCGCCAATAGGTTTCAGCGTCTCGTCAATTGTCTTCAGAGACTCGTTTAATCCGTTAAATATACTCTCGGCATTTTTACTGTCGAAGAGTCTATCAACGGAAGTATTCATCAGTTTACTTCCCTTGATACCAGTGAGATGAAACCCAGCGAAACAAGACGACGACGGGCCATAATCTATAGCAGAGAGAGCCATAACTGCGGGATGCCGGGGAGCGCCGTCGGGAAGCGGACGTAGCGACCGAGTCATAGCATCAGCCGCCGAGCGGGGCCGTCTAAACGGCATCGCCAGATGGGGGAACGTCCGTGGCTTTATAGGCGTTACGAGCATGTGCTCCGTCCAGGACGTGTGCAGAGAAGGGCGCTCTAACTTTTCTACGTCAACATTTAACATTCTCTGTTCAAATGGAACGCTAAATGTTTCTGCCGGAATAGATTGCAACCATGACAGCAAACTAAGGTCTGATTCATCAAAACCAGATCCATCAAGTAGTCTTGAAAAGTTAACTTCGTTTGATTGTGCTTCTTTAGAACCCGTGGCTTTTGCTTGACAGTAGTTGACACACGACTCATATAATATTCCTTTAATAAGTAATTGCATTAATCGGTCATTCTTTGCACATTTCGACACGGAACCGCTGGACTTTTTGTCACATGGCAAGAATTGCTCCACAAGAGGATACACCTCCCGAAAACACTGAACGCGTGCGTTGCTCGGATTCCATTTTTTAAACTGTGCGTGGTCCGTAATACTTGGTAAAGTTAACAATAAACATAAATTTGAGTATTCTTCTTTTGAGGGTGCTAACTTTTCTAAATCGCTAAGAACTTTTACAACTTCATCTACGATATTTTCAACATTATTATAAGCTTTAATTTCAGATCTTATACATAACAGTTCTATATACTTATGTCTTAGGATTGCGTAGTTAAATTTGTCAGCTTCGAATGCTTTTAGTGCACTGAGTGGTTGAATGAACTCCAAAACGTCATCCCATTGTCCGTCGAGGATTAGTTGTCGTAGGAACAAAACGTCATCCGCAAAATTGCCATTTATTACACCGGTTTCACGCTCTAGTGATAGTTGCGTAATGTGCAGGTCGCGGTTATGTAGAAATTCTAGGGCCAGCCGAACTACGTCATCCTCGCGTAGGTTTAGGTGGGTTGACGGCATTCTGATAAATAAATGTCTAATATCTGTAACAAATAAAGTAATAACTAAGTTTGCTAGAACACAAAACAATGATTGATACAACTGGAAAACTGTTACTAATCTATTGTGAAATATTTTTATCCGAAACTTGCTAAATGGTATTGCTAAATAATATTTCAGCAAAAGTGTTTCACACTTAGTGTCTGGTGGTCTGTTGATTATGTTTGAGTTTGACGCACAAGGGCTTAAACAACCATATAATACTTGAAAACACTCAAATACCTTGCAACTGCACACTTTCTAATTGGATCAAATAAATGTCTGAACTATCAGACAGGCTTTATACCTTGATGTTACCATTCAAACCTATTGTTAAAAATTTATAGTGGTATTTATTTTCTTACTGGTTAGAAATGCACGTCTATTTTTATTACATTTTCATCTCACATTATCAGTCTAGTAGGTTCTTTCATGGTTTTATTGGTACTATGAAAATTGTACTTAAAAAAGTCTTGCTTGTTCAAATCAAATGAACATATTTCTAGCTCACTTATTGGTAAAAATCTAAATGACAAGTTTGATTTATTGGTCATTAGATCACAATTGTACTAAATGATTTTCCAATCCATTCAATTAACCTCTTTTAAACATTTATGGTGTAGACAATTTAGTATGCAAGATACAAAATATGCAAATTAAAATAAGTAAAAGTAAAACTGGAAACAGACCTGTTGTACTGGCCTTCCTGTACATAATAACTAGTTGATTATAAAACTTTTAAAACAAGATTTTTGAAAATGTTCTCAAATACTAAATCAATCAAATGTATCCAACCATTTTAAGAACTTGTAGTTCAAATTTCTTTTTGGAATTACACGAATTTGTTTCTTTTGTTACAGTGTGTTAAATTCAATATCTATATGATCGTTATTCGGATACAATTGATCTCTGTTATCTTATCAACAAATGATTATTCAGATATCTAGGCTGATGAAAAATTATAGATTATCCATTGTGCTACTCTCAAAATGAATAGCTATAATAATCATACAATTTTTAAAGTTGCAATAATATTTTATGTGTTACAATTGTTTCGCATTTATGAAGAGCATATAAGATGGACTGGAATTGAAATTACTTTAACTGAACACGGTTTTAAAAAATTGGTTACTGTTTCAAACAAAATGCAAAAGGGATTCAGTTCAGTACTAACTTCCTCATATTAATTTGTTAATACAATGGTCAGTTGTTATAAAGTTTATCTGTTATATACTTGAAAAGGACGACATCCCGGAGAAAAGATGATTTATGTTGAGATATTGAAGAAATATTTGTATGCTATGAGGAGATTTAAATATTATGTGTTTATATTAAAGAAAAACCTATGTCATTGTTCAGTGACACATTAATTCACATCTGACCTATAGGTTTTAAATTCACAAACAAGCATTGTGTTCAAGATTTTCTGTAATACTTTCCCACTTATGTTATTTGGATGAATATCTTTTTTTTTTAAACTATGCAATGGAAATAAGCAGATATATTTATAATTTTATGAACAAAGGCTTGGTGTAATCACACAAAAATGCAACATATTAGAGCCAAAAAATGATTTTTCAAAAATATGTAGTCTATTTAATTAGAACGATTATAATATCACGATACTTTCACACAAAGTATGCTAGTATGAGTAATTTATGCTCCTGCAAGGGGAAAGCCTGATGTGTTGCTTAGTGAAATTATTGGTGCATCTCTGACATATCACATACCATTAAGTGAAAACTTCCGGTTAACTTTGACAGCCCCAATTAAATAAATATCTTTGGACGCGTTATATTATTTGCCGCAACGATTCAAAATACGAAACAGCCATCTTATTAGACAAACTCAAAACAACTAAGCCCACCTACACATTTTACGATTACCATAAAAGCCATTGCCACATTGTGATGATAAATTCCATAAGTATTTATAATTAGTTTTAAGCTGGTTTTCGAATCAAAATACAAATTTTACAGTTATAAGAATTAAACTACAATAAATAACAACGTAGACATAACATTTTTACCTCAATAAAATATGCTGGTGACTGATACCGCTCGATCAAATATTTCACAAATTATTTTCCTAAATTAAGAACATTAATTAACGGAACAAATGAGAAAATTATTCAATTTATTCCACATTTTTAACGGGAGAGAGAGCAGATCACAGATTAGAATTGTATAAAAATATAGATTGTCTATGCTTGCGTCAATGACGTCTTACAATCATCAAGATACTGGCGACGGCGAATTGGCGATTGGCAAACAGCAATAGAGAATAATTTTAACAAAATTGGTTCTACGTTTGGATACACAATCATGAAATAAAAAGGGTTTATGATTATAATATTATAAGCTAGCATTTTTCCTCTAAAAGTAATTTACTATATAAGAAGTTGAATTATTACAAAAAGAGATTGAAGAGCAATTGTAGAAGCTGAAGGAGAAGCAGAGTTATCTGTAAAATAACACCGACAAGGGCGCGAAGCGCTGTTAATAGCTGCGCTTCGCGGAAACTAGTATAAAATACAAATTGATTTATCTAGGTTTGTTTCTTTAAAGTTTCAATAACAGGAACACTGGCGATTTATAAGTAAGAAGAACATTTTTATTTTTTATTACTTGTATTATCTGTAGTACTTAGGCTTGCAGTGGCGCCCTCGTTCTGTCATTTCAGCGGCAAAAGTAACATCTATCACTGGAAGAGCTGATTGTTGATTTTTTGACTATAAAATTATATTTTTACAATAGAAAATGGATGAAGAGGGCGATAATCTGTTACTGGAAGATAATTACTATCAGCTGCTAAATGTTTCAAAGACGGTAATTATGAATCACGTGCATTTTTTATATCCATTTAGTATTTTACAATATCAATATTATATAACGACAGAAATCAAATCGTTAATCGTGTAATACTAGTATCATGTAGAATTTCGTGAATTACCTAATAAAATTTAATTTAAATTAATTTTCTTTAGATTAATAATACCTAACTTTTAGGTTATAGACGGTGCATACTGCTTCCGATATTCGCAACTTTAAATTTTATTTAACGCGATTATTGTCGTAAACACCTAATAAACAACATGTAGTTCATAAATATATGTCATTTTTCAGACATGTTTGTGCTCAGAGTGGGTGATGCAATGTTTATCTTTAGTTAGCACAGTGTTACTGTGAGTCTACTCTTCCCTTTACATACAGAACAATTAGGTTGTTTAAATTGTTGGGCACAATTGTATCAAACTAGGGTAAAACCATAAATGCAATGATAGATCAGGTTACATTCTGGCTATGAAACAAGTCATGTTTGTTATGTATTTAAATAAAAAAAAAACATACTTATGTTGTGTAATATGAAAAACTTTAACACAAATCTAAATCTATTTATCATATTCATATTCTTAGTGTTATTACATGATTGTGCAATTCATATTGGAAAATAGTATAAATTGAAAATAAATGCCAGCAATAAAATAACATTAACAAAACATTAGAAAATCATATAGGAACCTTTGATGTGTAACTGAAAACTACAAGATAAAAACATTCTGCCTACTTTTCATTATGTAGTATTTTTCTTGATAAAAATGGCAGTACTTCATTTCAAGCTGTTGTCACACAGCATTTCTGTTTTCCAATTAGGATTAACTGATTAAGTAGAAAATTAAAGTAAATATCCCAATATCAAAAATATTTTTATACAAAATAAACATTAAGGAATAATTTCAACCATCACAATTATCTTCTTACATTGAGTTACAATAGTATTTATTTTAGTTAAAGCCTGTGACATGTGGTATGCAATAAACAGTATTCTATTCTAATCTACAATGTATTTCATGTCATCAAGATCACACTAAGCAACCATTGTGACTTTGAAATTTAGATGTAAATTTGTTCCAGTCTAAAGGCTGTGACATCTATGATTATAATATAATATGTTTGTTAAAGTAATACTATATTGTATTAAAATAATTAACTTAATAAAAACTTGATGTCTGTGTATGCCAACATACGATTTATAGCTTGGATACTTCATATAACTTCATGTTAAAGATGGCAATAAATTTATGAATTAATACATCCTTCTCATTATGTTACAGGCAACTCCAGAAGAAATAAACAGCGCGTATCGCCGGTTTTCGCGTATGTTTCATCCCGACAAGCACAGCACAGACCCTAACAAACAAAAATGGGCCGAGCAAATTTTCAACAAGGTGAAAGAGGCTTACGAAGTGCTTTCAGACTCGCACAAGAGAGCCATCTACGATACTCTTGGTAAGGTTGATGACTTTGCAATACCTTTGCTATGAGTGGTTCTATTTGCAGCTCTGCATATTTGAATTAAGTTACTACCATTATGATATTGAATAAATTGTGGAATTCTTGAAATCATGTTTTTAAAGGCGTGTCTTCTTTATTTTTCAGGAAAACGTGGTTTGGAAGTAGAGGGCTGGGAAGTAATATTCCGTACGCGCACTCCCCGAGAAATTAGAGAGGAATATGAGAGGTATAATAGCAGGTTTTTTTTCTAGAATTAATGTACATAATAATTAAGGGTATTTTCCAAAAAAAATTGATGGGTTACATACGCCAATTGTTTATTAGCATCCAAAAAAGTAGTTATTTGATATGCCAGTCACCCTTAATTCTTACTTATGTCATGATAGCTAAATGGATGTTATAACCATCTTTCGTGTCTTGCTTTTGAAAGTTATGTGTTGTCTTAAGTATGTGATTGTTTTTCAGGCTGAAACGTGAGAGGGAGGAGCGAAGACTGCAGCAGAGTGCCAATCCTCGCGGCACCATCACTCTGTCTATCAACGCGACAGACATGTTTATGAAATATTATGATGAGTATGAGATTTTGTAAGTGTTGCTTATTGTCATCCTTTTATTTGCAAAAGTTTTATATTTTATATTTGTTAGGAACTAAACCATTTTTATTGTTGTTTTTTTTTTGTTTCCCTTAATCATTCGCAATAATTCATCAGTTTTACCAATCAGTCTTGGTCACAACATTATTGCAATTATATTATTAATACCAAAAATATTGCAGATTTCTTTAGAGGAAAAATATGCTGAGACTTGTTTAAATGAATGTTCTACAGCTATGGGAACTGTAAAGTATTGTCAAGTTAAAATTAAACGAGATTTTTTTTCTAAAATGTGCTTCAACCCAAGCATAAACTTTCTGACATCAATCATAGTCAATTCAAAAGTTTTAATTCCATTGTATTTATTGAAGGGAAGACACGACCATCATACCAAATATTGAAGTATCAGGAATGACCATACAACAGTCAATTGATGCGCCCGTCACACTGAGAAACACAATGACTCTGTCAGGGAACATATCAACACAAAATGGAATAGGTAAGTAATGGCTAGATATCTAGTCACACAATGAAAGTCGCTATTAGCTATCTGCCTAAAATATCAGTACTATTTCACAGTTTATTTGGTGGGACGTACCAACCCCATAGTTACTTTATTGTATAATGTGCTTTACTGACTGCTTGTCTTTGTTGAGTTTTCCAATCCTGAGTGATTAAAGTATTGTTGGAAAATTCATTATGGGATTAAGTCAAATGTATATCTTTCATTAATCTAACATAATGTTTAAACTTTACTACTAACTTTATTTTTTAGGTACCGGGTCCGTTAATTTCTGCAACAGAAACCTAAGTTCTGAAAAAGGTTGGACTGAAGTGGAGTTTGGTATAGGAAATGGGCCACTTCTCGGTTTCAAGATGTTCAGGACACTGTCCCGGCTAATGTTCCTGAACTGTGGAACCGTGTTGCAGTTTACACCTAGAGGAATTTCACCTAGTCTTATATCAAGTAAGTCATGACTAGCATAAATTACCAAGAATTGTTATTTTGATCTTTGCTTGTTTAATGTCACAAAATAAAAATAACTATTACTTTTTTATGCTGTTTACTAGTAATTAATATTTTTTTAAAGTAAGGAATAAACGTGTGAACTTCTATGTTAATAGAACAAAAACATTGCGTACAAGTTAACACATATTTCGAAAACTATATTTATATTTTCTTATTCTTCTCCAGCTATGGCACTGCAGCTAGACGCACATTCAGTGGGGTACCTAACGTACCGGGCAGGCGGTCAAGGGGGTTCTTCAATGACCACAATATATGTCCGTGACTCCGAGAAGTATCACACGAACACAGCGATGCAGATCGGCAACCCACACTCCTTTATATCATTCAATATCATGAGGAAATTGCCGCAGCATGATATGAAACTTCGACTAGCTTTGAAGTAAGTTCTATTCATTCCTACGGGTAGTATATTGGCGAATCTACTGACAGCTTTAGCAAAATTATTAATATACTCAGTTATATAGGTAAATACGGCCGGTATTGACGTTTACTAACTACTTTTTTAATCTGCAGGTACTATGCAACACGAGTAGCGAATTGCCATATCTGTGAAATCCTTTAGCAAATTTTCCAGCAGATTTTCAATGCAGTGCTTATTCTTAATAATCCTTAACTTGTATGATCAGCAACTAATCTATGAATGAATGCAGATTTATGATCTGCTTTAGACTGTTTTTGTAATATTTCCTGAGGAATGTTTGTGTTTAAGCTACTTTGTTTCTCAGTCATTTGTTTATGGACTGCTGTTCCTGAATGTACTTTGTGTCAAGAGCAATTAAAATGTTGTGAACTAGCTGGATTGGCTAGCATTGTGTTTTTTGCTTATGAAAGGTAGCCTCCGTTGCGATAACATGCATTTTTATCCTGCCGTGCGAAAGTTAAACTACCTTACTTACATATTATAGTCAATGAACTTAAATGCACTTAGCATTAAAATTCAGTCCGAGACGGATGAACAACAATCACACAAATATTGCTGGTACAGTTATCACATCACATTATTATTGTAGAATTGATATTGATGTAAACTGACTCAGATTCCAATTACCTAGTATTTGTTGATGCGAATGTTCAAAGAAAAGCATGATTCGCTGTCTTATGTGCTTGTTAATGTGATTTAGAATACGAATTATTTGAAGTATAATGATTATCTCCTATAATTAAAGTATTGTCGTCTATCGTCGATTATTTATTTCGCTTGCTTATTTTCCTAAATGCGAATTTGTATTTTTTATTTCCTTTTTTTTTGTACTGCTATTTGCTATTGCAAAGTTGATATTGCTGATATCATATTTGGCCTGGCAGTTTTTATGTTAGGAAAGCCCCTGATTATTTTTTTAAAACATTGTCTGCTCCTAAGCCCTTCATGCCCAAAACTGGGTCTATAGATAGTTTTGTACAATAGTATTGAGTTATAAATGTTTTCATAGGTCTTGTAATGATCTGTCTACCATGTATTGATGTGATATTTTCTTTACGTTAATTGTATGTATACCCTGTTAAAAACACGGTTTACTGATAGTAATGAAATGTTTCACAGATTCGGTACGTTCGGCGCTATAGCCGAGTATGGTGCGGAGAAGAAGGTGTCACAGAATAGCAGCGTTTCGGCCGCTGTCATGCTCGGAGTACCGAGTGGTGTTATGCTAAAGCTCAAGTAATTCCTTAAATATATTTCTTTTCGAATACTGTTCTTATATGACATTCAGATACAAGAGCACGCTTATTATGTAGCT